>NC_081568.1:111068303-111192375 GCF_022355385.1 Mustela nigripes | reverse complement strand
TAAAGATTTTATTTATTTGACAGAGATCACAAGTAGTCAGAGAGGCAGGCAGAGAGAGAGGAGGAAGCAGGCTCCCTGCTGAGCAGAGAGCCCGACGTGGGGCTCGATCCCAGGACCCTGGGATCATGACCCCAGCCGAAAGCAGAGGCTTTAACCCACTGAGCCACCCAGGCTCCCCCAATTTAAAAAAAAATTTTTTTCTTATTCTATTTTTAAACTTTCCTCTTTTAACATTTTTAAACTAATTTATCTTAACAATAACTTTCTAAAAAATTTGTTTTTAAAACCTGCATTGTTATATTTTATCCCTGCATTATATTGAACCTTGTTTATTGTATACATATAATTTTTTTTCTTTAAAATTTTGCGATACAATTTCTTTTAACAGATCAAAATAAACCCTACATCTAGCACATGGCTTTGTTCTAGCCTCCAGCCTGAACAAATTCTCTCCTCTTATATTTTTCTTTTTCCAACAAACTCATCAATTTCTTTTTTAGAAAAATTTTTAAAATTTTCATCTTTACAGTCATATTCCATCCCTTCATCAGGTTTACCCTTATTGTTGTATATATATATGTTTTTCTATCTTTAAAATTTTGGAAGGTACTTTCTTCTAAGAGACAAGAACACACCTCAAATCAAGTGGGTGGCTCTATTCTATTCACCAGTCTAATATATATATATATTTTTTTTCCTTCTTTTTTCCCTCTTTCTTCTCCCTCCAGTTTTGGGTCTCTTCTGATTTGGTTAGCATACACTTTTCTGGGGTCTTTGCAACCCTTGTAGTATTTTATTCTCCTGTTCATATGTTCCTATCTGGGTAAAATGACAAAGGGGGAAAACACATCACAAAAAAAAGAACAAGAGGCAATACTGATGGCTAGGGACCTAATCAATACGGACATTGGTAATATGTCAGAACCAGAGTTCAGAATGACAATTCTCAAGATGCTAGCTGGGCTCAAAAAAAGGTATGTAAGATATTAGAGAAACCGTTTCTGAAGAAATAAAATCCCTTTCTGGAGAAATAAAAGAACTAAAATCTAACCAAGTTGAAATAAAAAAAGCTATTAATGAGGTACAATAAAAAATGGAGGCTCTTATTGCTAGGATAAATGAGGCAGAAGAGAGAATTAGTGATATAGAAGACCAAATGATGAAGAATAAAGAAGCTGAGCAAAAGAGAGACAAACAACTACTGGACCATGAAGGGAGAATTTGAGAGATAAGTGACACCACAAGATAAAACAATATTAGAATAATTGGGATTCCAGAAGAAGAAGAAAGAGAGAGAGGAGCAGAAGGTATATTGGAGCAAATTGCAGTAGAGGGTTTCCCTAATATGGCAAAGGGAACAAGCAACAAAATCCAGGAGGCACAGAGAACCCCCCTTAAAATCAATAAAAATAGGTTGAATACCCCCATATCTCATAGTAAAACTTACAAGTCTTAGTGACAAAGAGAAAATCCTGAAAGCAGCTCAGGACAAGAACATACAGTGTTATATAACATACAAGTGGTAGAAATATTAGAAATATTAGATTAGCAGCAGACCTATCCACAGAGATCTGGCAGGCCAGAAAGAACTGGCATGATATATTCAGAGCACTAAATGAGAAAAACATGTAGCCAAAAATACTATATACAGCTAGGCTATCACTGAAAATAGAAGGAGAGATAAAAAGCTTCCAGGACAAACAAACACTAAAAGAATTTGTAAACACCAAACTAGCTCTACAAGAAGTATTGAAAGAGTTCCTCTAAGCAAAGAGAGAGCCTAAAAGTAGTAGACCAGAAAGGAACAGAGACAGTATACAGTAACAGTCACCTTACAGGCAATCCAAAATCTATAAAGAACTTATCAATCTCAACACCCAAAGAACAAATAATCCAATCAAGAAATGGGTGGAGACATGAAAACACATTTCTGCAAAGAAGACATCCAGATGGCCAAAAGACACATGAAAAAATGCTCAACATCACTCAGAATCAGGGATATACAAATCAAAACCACAATGAGACACCACCTCACACCAGTCAGAATGCCTAAAATTAACAAGTCAAGAAATGGCAGATGTTGGTGAGGATGTGGAGAAAGGGGACCCTGCTACACTGTTGGTGGTAATGCAGGCTGGTGCAGCCACTATGGAAAACAGCATGGAGGTTCCTCAAAAAGTTGAAAACAGAGCTACCCTATGACCCCACAATTGCACTACTGGGTATTTACCCTAAAGATACAAATGTAGTGATCTGAAGGGGCACGTGTACCCGAATGTTTATAGCAGCAATGTCCACAATAGCCAAACTATGGGAAGGCCTAGATGTCCATCAACAGATGAATTGGTAAAGAAGATGTAGTACACAACAGAATACTATGCAGCCATCAAAAATGAAATCTTGCCATTTGCAATGACGTGAATGGAACTAGAGGTATCATGCTGAGAAAAATAAGTCAATCAGAGAAAGATAGTTATCATATGATCTCTCTGATATGAGGAATTTGAGAGGCAGAGTAGGGGGTTTGGGGTGTAGGGAAGGAAAAAATTAAACAAGATGGGATCCAGAGGGAGACAAACCACAAGGGACTCCTAACCTCACAAAACAAACTGAGGGTTGCTGGGGCGGGGGGAGGGTATGGATAGGGTGGCTGGGTTATGAACATTGGGGAAGGTAAGTGCTATGGTGAATGCTGTGAAATGTGTAAGCCTGACGATTCACAGACCGGTACCCTTGGGGCAAATAATACATTATATATTAATAAAAATAATTAATAAAAAAATAAAATTATTGAGATGAAATAAGATAATGCATCTAAATCACTTAGCCAGTTCCTCCATCAAGTATTGATCTTTATTAAGATGCTAGAAGCCTGCTTTAGACCACCCCTTATTTCTCTCTCAGGTGGAGAAAAGGTAGGCTTGTGAATGATACTGCATATGTGAATACAAAAATCTCAACTGGTGCCAGGGCATATATTTTGGCATTTAGCTATTTTAAGAAGTGAAAATTTTAGAATTGTTTCTGGACTGTCTTTTTGTCTTTTAAGATATTTCAGAAATTACACACATTTCCTATTTTCTTAATTTGCATTTGTTGTAATTATTGTTCAATTGTCTTTCAATCAAGCTTTAAAAATGCAACCAACTTAGCCTATTCAAGTCTTTTGGGAATAGATTTTAAATGAATAAATAAGACTTTTCAAAATACAATAGCAGATGAGTGTATCTTTACTGATAGTATTATATTTGATAATGTGTAAGAAAATAAAGAATGTGTATTACTTACATATTATGTCCTTAGCAGTGCATTTTGGAAGTTCTTTGATTAAACCCTGTGCTGTGCTTATAATATTACTCAATATTTATTTTTTACAAATATCTTTAAAGGTCTTTTTTACTTAAGAAAAATAATTTCCCTTCTGGTTTTCTTATGTATCTTCTCTCAAAGGTGTTTATTTGATTAACATAGTCTTCCTAGATCATTTAGGGTTAGAGAAGTCAGATTATATTCTTTAATTAGTTCCACATATATTTCTTATTACCAAGGTCTTGCCAAATTCAGTGATTTGTGAAGAGAAACACAGTTTTTACCTGGCAGAATAAGGGCCAAGACTAGGACCTAGATCCTTCCCTCTTTCTGCACATTTTATATTACCCGTCACCATTCCTTTACGTAACAATTCTAAAGGGCCTGTGTGAGACAGGAATGTGGTAACTAAGACAGAAGCACTGGGGGCCATGTTGAGATCTTTTTTTGAAGCCACCCAACTCTCTGAGGGTTCTTGAGGTAGAGGATGACTTGAGATGTGCCACTTCTGGTTTATGGCAGAGTTCTTAGGTTTTTGTCCTAACACTTCCATCCAGGTATAATAAAAAAAAAATTAGATTCTACAATGCTCAGAATGTATTTAAAATTTTTATATTCTCATTATAATATACCTAGAAAAATTATCTGACATATCACAAAAGCTTCTGATTTTATTTCTTTAGTGTATCCCAAGGAACGCACACTTTTAAAAAAATTCTCATAAACAAATAAATTACCCTTTGTTTTGGTGTTCTTTCATCTGTCTGGCTATATGTTATTATAGGACAGGTTTATAATAATGGACATATATGGCATATGTGATTGTGTCTGACAAGTAGTATGCACTCATTTTTAGTTTTTGCTTTCTCTTGGAAGTGTAATATATATATGTATTATGTATATTCGAATAAATAAATATATATATATTCGAATATACATAATACATATATATATATTAGAAGTTTTTGTTTTACACTCTTGGAAGTGTAATATATATATATATGTATTATATATATTCAAATATATATATATGTTATGTATATAACATAACATACATATAACATATGTATGTTAACTAACTGGAATTAAAACAAAAACTTCTAATATATATATGTATTATATATATTCGAAAATATATTCGATATATATATATTCAAATATATATAATACATATATATATATATATATATATATAAAATACATATATATATTAGAAGTTTTTGTTTTAATTCCAGTTAGTTAACATACAGTGTTACATTAGTTTCAGGTGTACAAATGTAGTGATTCAACACTTCCATACATCACTGGTGCTCATCATGACAAATGTACTTCTTAATCTCCATTGCACATCTAACCCATCCTCCCACCCACCTCCCCTCTGGTAACCATCAGTTTGTTCTCTATAATGAAAAGTCTATTTTTTGCTTTGACACTCTCTCTTTCATTTTTTTCCTTTGCTTGTTTGTTTCTTAAATTACACAGATGAATGAAATCCTCAGTTAGCAATTTTGCTTAGCACCCTATTCTCTAGCTATTTCTGTGTCATTGCCAATGCTAAGATCCCATTCTTTTTTATGGCTGAATAATATTCCACATCTTTTTTATCCATTCATCAGTTGATGCACACTTGGGCTGCTTCCATTTCTTGGCTATTATAAATAATGCTGTTATAAACATAGGGGTGCATATAACCCTTTGAATTACTGTTTTTGTGTTTTTGGGTAAATACCCACTACTACAATTGCTGGATCATAAGGTAGTTCTTTTTCTAACTTTTGAGGCATCTCCATACTGTTTTCCACAGTGACTAACCAGTTTGTATTTCTACCAACAGTGCGTAAAGATTCCCTTTTCCCCCACATCCTCCAATACCTGTTGTTTCTTGTGTTTTTTACTTTAGCCATTCTGACAGGGTGCAGTGATATCTCTTGGTGGTTTTGATTTGCATTTCCCTTATGATGAGTGATGTTGAGCATCTTTTCATGTATCTGTGGGCCACCTGTAGGTCTTTTCTGAAGAAATGTCTATTCATGTCTTCTGCCCATTTTAAATAGATTATTTGTTTTGGGGGGTGTTGTGTTTCATAAGTTCTTTATATATTTTGGGTACCAGCCCTTTACTGGATATGTCAGAAAATGTAATGGCTACAGTTCATTTAAACAATACATAAGAAGTGGTTTCTATATATCATACCTCTTTGTTCTATCATGGTGCTGACTGATTCATATAGATAATATGTTTCTGTGTGTATGTATGTATGTATGTGTATATATACATATACACACACAGTTATATATATATGTATGTTATCTATATCTATCTATCTATATATATATATATACACACACACAGTTTTAAAGGGGGTACATGTTTTTTAAAGATTTTATATATTCATTTGAGAGAGAGAGAGAGAGCATGACTGGGGGGTGAGGGGCAGAGGGAGAGGAGCAAGCACACTCCCCACTGAATAGGAAGCCCATTGTGGGGCTGTAGGATCATGACCTGTGCCAAAGGTAGATGCTTAACTGACTAAGCCACCCAGGTACCCCTGTTTCTGTCTATGTTATCAGTTTTGTAAGAAACAACATGCTCATTCTTCTCATTATGAGACAAATACAAAGACATCTGTGACCACGCCAGGGTAGAATGGGATGGGTAGGGGATACTCAAAATAACAAACATGACTTTGTGTTTTCTTGAATCTGTTCTTAAGTGCCAATTTTACTCCGGATTGGAGAACCCATTACTTTTAATTTAAAACAGATATGTGTCCAGTAAGGTAAGGTCCAAAATTCCTAGGAGATTTAATGCTGAAGTGTTGAGATATTAAGAAAATGTTAGCCAGATGATAGACCATTTTGGGTTACACTCAGAGGCCACCAGGAGATTCTCTCTCTCCCTCTCCCATTGTTCCCTCTTATGCATGCTCTCTGTCTCTGTCTCTCTCTCTCAAATAAATAAATAGTAATGCCTGGGTGGCTCAGTTGGTTGAGCCTCTGACTCTTGGTTTTGGCTTGGATCATGATCTCATGGTCCTGAGATTGAGCCCCAAGTCAGGCTCTATGCTCAGTGGGGAGTCTGCTTGTGGTTCTCTCCCTCTCCCCCCTCCTCCTCACCTGAATAAAAATAAATCTTTAAAAAGGAATAAATTTTAAAAATATATACTGTCTTCAGGTGAACAGTTGAATTTTTTTATCCTAATTCAATTTAAGAATTATTATGAGTCAGGCTCTGGATAAGTTTGTCTTCTTGGCACAAATTCCCAATATAGAATATATCATAAGAACTTTATTTCTGATGCTGGGAAAATTCCTTTGCAGAAGATCAGATAGGGATGCATTTTATCTAGGCTGGACTTTTTTGTTTGTATTTGTTATTTTGACATTTCCCATGTATCCATTAAAACAACATTGTTTAGAATTTATGGATGTATATATGTAGATATGTTTAAATGTATGTTTAAAATATAATTTTAACTGCTGATACTTTTTCATGTTGAAAGACAGGAGCCAGCAGAGTCACATAATATGATAGTGAGAGAGGTATATATTCTTTCTGCTTGCAGGGACGGGAAGGAGCTAATAGAACACTATAAACTGCTTCTTCCAGAAACCTCAGCAGAAACAAAGTGTTCAGCTTTTAAATCTAAGCATAATAATTTTTAATGAATAACTTAGACCCCACATTTCATTCACATGTACACGGCATTAAGTAGTTACTTTTCCTTGGAGGATTACTATAAAAATATCTAAAAGTTTGCAGAGATATGAACCACATTTGAGAGCTTTTAAAAAGTATCCATAGTACTTTCCCCCCCCACACACACTACAGTATTTTATTAAAGAATATTTAGATGAGAATTTTGAAAAGTAAGAAAAGTTAAAACCTCTAAATAAAGAATCCATCCAAGTTTTCCTTTGGATGCTGACAAGTAGGGAAGGGAGCCCAAACTTGCAGTACAGTTAATACAGAGATGTGCCTCATCTGTTGAATGCAAGGAAGGTACTTTTTCCTTTTGATTCTTGTGATATGATCATTATGTTCTCTGAAATCTGAACTCCAGTCACTGTGGCAAAGGGTCTCAAACCTACAGTGTTTTTTGGTCCCTTTAGTCTCTCCCAAATCTACAGTGTAGTAACCATAGTCTCATTCATCTTCCTGATAATGCATTAGTTAAAAGCATTTTGGACACAGCCCAGACCCTGACATCAGGCCTAGGAAATCACTGGAAGAAGGGAGCAAGGGGTATATCGACTTTATGTTGCAGGTGGATTCTTTTTGAGAAAGCATTTTAATTTTTCCTTTTTTTTTTTTAGATTTTATTTTTTTACTTGACAGAGAGCGAGTACGCAAGTAGGCAGAGCTGCAGGCAGAGGGAGAGGAAACCTGATATAGGGCTTGATCCCAGGACCCTGGGATCATGTCCTGAGGCAAAGGCAGCCACTTAACTTGCCACCCAGGTGCCCAGAATTTTAATTTTTCTTGATTCCTGTGATAGCTTTTGATCCTGGGAATCATGGTGCCCTATTGAATGCCTGGAATTCATTGTGAACCTTAGAAGTACAGTCCTGCCTCGAATTTTCATTTCTGCTCATTTCTGAGGAAATAGTTTAGAACTGTTTTTATGTGGTTCCCAACTCTGTGGGGGAAAATGTAGTTGCTTTGAGGTTTCTGTATAAGAGTCCATGTCTTTGTATTTTTGTAACTGTGTTCTGGCCTTTTTCAATGAACTAAAACATTTCTGTATCACACTGTCATGATTTTATTCATAATCATTTGCTCATTATTAATTAGGAAAGCATTTTATGGAAATATACTCCTTTCTTTGACAGATAAAAGAAACACATAGCCTGGTATAGGTAATTTTCAACACTTGAATATTTGCAGATTCTATTCAAAATTTTAACCAAAACTTCTAGGAAGAAAAAATTCTGGGAAAAAATTCTAGGAATAAAATTCTAGGAAAAAAATTCTAGGAAAAAATATGCTTTTCCAACCAACTAATTATTAATATAGCAGAAAGAAACTTGAAAAAGTCATGGGATTCTTCCTGTAAAGGGAGAAAATTATCTGAACAAATGAATTATTTGACTCTGGTCTCTTTTCCTGTTCAAATTTAAAAGTAAATTTTGTGGATAAAAAAAAAACACAGATATACAGAAAACTTGAACTGTTTGACAAGCCAGTGTAAGACAAAGCTATGAATCAGAAATTTTAATTTTATTTGGCAATCTCTCTATCTGTCCTTATATGCTTTTTCCTTCTTGGCAATATGTTACTTTTCCAATTATCTTCTAGACAAATTTATGCTACGGTTTTACTTTCTTTCTCATTTGTCTCTCTTCCTTCGAAGTTTACCTGTATATATCTCTTTGCTTCTCAGTCATTAAAAATGACATAAGGTTTTATCAGCAGATAATGGCTTAATGTAATAACTCTATTGATAACTTTACACTTTCTGAGGACTTCTAGAGATAAGCATTCTAAAAATTAAAAAGAGAAATTAAAAGATGGTGGCAGAATTAGAAGTACCATGGACTATGTATTTTTGTCCTGACAGAATTTTTGTAAGCATCTTTCAAATTACATCTTCTTACTGTTGTATGATAACTATTCTCTAATATTAAACACATTGAATTCATATAATAGAAATGGTTCACTTGTTATTTGAAAATGGAAATCATTAATTATTAGAGTGGTTTACATTCCAAAGTAGTTTCATATGCATTTTCTCATGTGATTATCTCAATAACCATATGAAGAAGAACACATATTCTCACCTTTGTACAAATGAGAGAATTTAAGCCTTAGGAAAGTTAATAGATTTGCTCAAGGTGGCCAACTATTGTATGGTAAAAATAGGAAGAGAAGCAAAGTCTTTGGTTTCTTAGACAGGTAATTGTTCCATCGTTATTACTTAAAAGATACGAGTTATTGAAATTCAGTCTCATATCCTCCCCTTTACTCAGTACCTATATATTAAGTACCTGTAATATGTTTTGATCCATGGGAGGTACAAACAGGTACAGGCATGACTTTGCTCAGAAGGAAAGGCTTTTCTGGATGGGAAGGTTAAGGCATCCAAACAAATTACTGTGATGTAAAGTAGGAAGTTGAAAGTGCCACAGCTGAGGAAGAGGAAGTGCTGAATGAATCTAGAAAATTCTGTAACTTAGAAGGGAATGTTATAGTCTTCATGCTAGGATGTGTACCTAGGCATGGCTCTGTAGGATGTCTAAGATAAAGGCACATGGAGATAAAAGAGGAAGCGAGTGGGCAAAAGCAAAGGGAAGACTGAGAGCAAAGATAAAGAGAAGGAGAAGGATGTGGGATATAGAACTTGTCTGGATTTTGCTTGCTTCACCTCAATAGCATTTTCTATTGACACCACCCTAATAATTATTTATGTGTTTTGAGGGAGAACCATGGAGGATCATGGAGAACCACAGTACTTAGGCTTGGTCAGTTAGAGTTACAGTGGTCCAGGATTATGTTCCAGACTATATTTTCAAATATGTTTTCTTAGTAAACAGCTGTGGGAAGAGAGAGAGAAATGGATCCTGAGCAAAGGAGAAAAATGTTTACTGCCCACTATAAAATAGGCAAGTTCCTTAAGCTCAAGGTTCCTCTCTAGGCATTTTCTTGAGCTTGTCTGTGGTAGCCCTGTGGGATTTGGGGGCAAGGCAGATTCACAGCAATATACTGATGTTTATGCTAATGGTTGTGTCATGATTACTCAAGTCCCTTGTGTTTGGTTCAAGAGTCTCATGTCTTCTGTCAGTGTAGGGTAACGGAGACAGGTTAACTTGTTAGCTTTTAGGCAGGATAAAATTTCAGACCCTTATTTTCTGATGTTTTCTGGATTAGTAAACCAACATAGAGATTTTTAGAAAGATATATATATAGAGAGAGAGAGAGAGAGGTTTGTCACACATTTTTTTTTTTAAAGGTCTGGAGATTAAATTGAGCCTGAGTCCAGATGTTGCTATACTTTTCAGTCACATGAGCCAAACCATTTCCTTTCTTGCTTAAGCTTTCTTCATTTCCTGCCACTTGCAACCAAAGAATCCTGATTGATCTTGTTATATGAGAACCATAAAATAATTGATTTTATCTGAAAATGTAAGATGTGGGAATGAAAGATTAGACTGAAAATGGACTTCTGGAATAGCTGTGGATGTGACTTGCAAAGAATTTAAAGAATGGGATCTTCCCATGAGATTGACTTTTTTTGCATACACTTAATTCATGAATACCAAACCAAACCAAACAAAACCCCAAACAACCCCTTGTTCCTGTGTGTTCTATGTACGTACTCAAGGAGTGAAAAAGACTATGTAGTCTTTAATTATTACTGACTTTGAGAAGACAAGGAATTTACCCATAGACAATTTCAAGTCCGGTGTCTAACCTGAAGCTCCACTGAGGCCTGGGGGTAAACCATAGTTTCTGAGATTTCCTTTAGAGACTCTGTATCTTCTTCAGCATATTTCACTTGAAAGTATATCATCAGGCTAAAAAATAAAAAAACAATACACATTAATTATGTACAATAACAGAATGTTTTGGTATATGCATTTTAAGTAAAAGGATAGTCTTTAAAGATTTTAAAAATTTATTTATTTTGAGAGAGAGAGAGAGAGAGAGCAACTGAGCTGGACAAGTGGCAGACAGGGAGGAACAGGAGGGAAAGAATCCCAAGCAGAACCCATGCTGAGTGCAGAGCCCTATGCAGGGCTCCATTTCATGACCCCAATGTCACCACTTGGACCCAAACCAAGAGTCCGTTGCTTAACTGACTGAGCCATCCAGGTGCCCCAAAATGATACTCTTTAAACTGAAGGGTTTCATTTTTAAGTATGGGACAAGATATATGTGGCATTATGAAAGGATATTTAGCTTGGTATAATTTTACCAGCATTCTTACTGGAATCCTGGGTAGGATATAAATGTTAATCTTAGATTTCTTATGTGTAAAATAGGAGAATTAATCCTATCTTCACCCGAGTGACTGAGTGGCTTCACTGCGTGACTATACTATTTGTGAATGTGTTTAGCAAGTACTTGGAAGAAATATAGGAGGTACTTGGGGGGCCCTGGGTGGCTCAGTGGGTTTAGTTTCTGCCTTTGGCCCAGGTGATGATCTCAGGATCCTGGGATTGAGCCCCCCATTGGGTGGGCTCTCTGCTCAGGGGAGCCTGCTTCCTCCTCTCTCTTTGCCTGCCTCTCTGCCTACTTATGAGCTCTTTCTCTCTCTCTCTGTCAAATAAATAAATAAAATCTTAAAAAAAAAAAGAAATATAGGAGGTACTTTATCATATTTCCTTTCCTTTCTTTTTATGAGGTACAAATATAAGAGGTGTTTTTTGAAGTGCTCTAAATAGTAAGAGGTGATTTTAAAAGAATAAATGTTTATCTTTATAGAATAAGTTCTGGAATTCTTCAGGTAAATTCATCTAAAAGATGAATATATGACTTGGAAAATAAAAGTGGGGGCGTTGCTTGCCTTCCCAAATATTAAAACATAGTACAGGATAAAAATAATCAAAAGAGTGCAATATGCATATAAGAATCAATAGATTAGTGGAATGGATTAGATCATTTTAAAACAAGTTGCTGGTATGTAAACTAATTTATAAAATGAAACAGATAAGAAAGAGATTTAATTCAACAAATGTTAGAAGAATTGACTCCTTGGTGGAAAATCATTGTATCATTTACTAACATAATTTTCATTTGGATCTAGAAAAAGAAACTCTTATAACGGCCAGGGATTTTTTTTTTTTAAGCATAAAGACAATGGAAAAAACCTTAAGGGTACATATTTAGTACTTTGACCCCATAAAAACATAATACTGGTGTATGTCAAAATATAAATAAAAAGCAAATAATGAACTGAGAAAACATTTACAATAAACATGAAAAAAGTAGAATTATTGCAAATGATTGAAAAATCACCACCCAGTGGAAAAATGAACAAAGTTCATGTACAGCTGTAGTAGAGAAAGAAAAAACAAAGGGTCTAGTAGCATGGACAAAAATTCAACTTTACTAGTAATCAATCAAATATTAGTAAAGTGAGATTACCTTTTTACTAGAAATTTTAAGGAAATCTGGATTTCTGATAGGTATGTATACTGATACAAACGTTCTATTAGGAAGTTTGTTAATATGCATTAAAAAACTTAAAAATTCACATCTATAACTTCCCTGATCCTAATCCTACATCTAAATCTATTTCTATCTGTAGCCATCACTACAACATTCAAATCTACTATTCAAATAAAATAATCAGAATTCTCATTCAGTTTACTGTGTGTTTGTTATAGTATGGTTTATAAGAGAAAAGTGGGTGATGAAAAGAATATAAAAATAATGAAATGGTTAAATATTATGCCACCATTAAAAACTGTTATGTAAAAAATTTTGTACCACCATTGAAAACCTGGGTTTCAAGAATCATCTGGGGAAATGTTCACGAGATAATATTAAATAAAATACAAAAGCAAAAATAACACAGAGAAGTACACAGTCTGGTACCTGTTATGACCTCCCCCAAAAATGCATTTAAAAAAGAAGGAAAGAAATAACATTGATAATGAGATCATACTTATTTCAAAATGGTAACATTATAGGTGTTTTTGATTTTATATTTTATACTTTTGTGTGTTTTCCAAATCCTTTTTTTTTTTTTACAATGCAGTATGTTTCTATAAGTAGAAAAATAATCAATGTTTTAAAAATAAAGTCCTCAAATAAAAAATAAACATTCTTCTGGATCAAATCAGCCCTACTCTAAAATTTTATACTACTCAAATTTCAGAGCACCTAATAAGGTAAGAAAAATTAATTTGATTTTATGGTACAAAGGTTCAAAAATGAGATGCACACTAAATGCTTGTGATATGAATATTTCTAATACCGAAGCCACCAACGGAGAGTACACTATTTTGCATATTTCAGCTCTTTTCTCCTAGCATTACGTGACCTTATGCTTGATTTGCATAATTTAAATGACTCCTTTGAGTGGCATGTAGTTGCATAATTATTCTTTTAATTACTGTTATTAACCTGTTTGTGTAATAGCAGATAATTTGAATAGATCATTTTCATCTTTCAGTTTTTGCAGTTTCATATGCAATATAGATAGACTATCAAAATGATGAAATTATGTGAATAAACATAAAGAGAACTAGAGAAAGATCTTTAGGATCAGAGATTTGTCTTTTTCCTGAAAAATACAGAGAAGAATCTACATTATATTTCTAATTTTTAAAAAAATATCTGTTATATCTTGTATAATTGTGGCAAACCATCTACAACTAAAAAATAGACTATATATTAAATTGTGTTGAATAATACAAATACATTTCTTTACTTTTCTAAAAAGTTTTTTAATGTAGTGAATGTGAAAAGAAAATCATGTCTTGATAAAGTATGTATGGTCGATTCTAGATAACTGTAAAAATCTTATTCAAAGTCAGATGAATTTTGATGCTATTTTCATTTCTAGAGTTCTTTATTTTTTTTTTTCCTAAAGATTGTATTTATTTATTTATTTATTTATTTGACAGAGGGAGAGAGAGAGACAGCGAGAGAGGGAATACAGGAAGGGGGAGTGGGAGAGGGAGACTAAGCCCCCCATAGGACTTGATCCCAGGACCCTGGGATTGTTACCTGAGCCAAAGGTAACAGTCACTTAATGACTGAGCCACCTGGTGCCCCTCTAGAATTCTTTAGAAGCAAACTAATATGTTTCTTGTAAGAATCTTTAAAATTTAGATGATCTAACAACCTTTTCCATCTTAGATTTATTAATACCAATTAAAATTATAGGACATATCAGATCCTTTAAATTTCCTTATTTATATTCCAACTGGACCAGGCACAAGAATTGTGGTAGAGGTGAGGCAGATGTCTAATACCCCATGAGGCATAGAACATTGTTTTATAACTTGGGATCAGAAGGGACTGCACAGCTAAGGCTAGGATGTTACAGCTGTCACCTCTTACAATTAACCAACATTTCTTTAAATTTCCCTGCACTTTGTCATAGGGAAGCATCTGATCTGCCATAATTGAAGTCAATTTTGTTTTCTTTGTGGATATGTCTGTCAGGTGTTGTGAAGACAATCAAGTGATAGAAAGCAGGGTCCTGTCCCTTTTGTAAAGAGCTTATGCTTCCATTGGGGCGACCAGCTATTGTGTATGTCTCTTGCCCCCAAATAACAATAGAACAAAGTTGTGTGCTTTTGAGCACCAAAATGTATCATAGAGACAATAGATTGTCCCAAAGGATGAGTCACAAGATGCTACATTTAGAAGGCTTAGAGCAAAATGATGAGTTTTTGTTAAGGTGGAAGGGCTGGTGTTTGCCACGACCAGTGAGCATTCAGAATCAAGATGCGGAAGTGAGAACAGACTTAGAATCAGTCGTACTGAACAGTAAAATTACCCATGTGAGCCGGAAATATCTTCCTTGAAGTATTCCTTTCTCTCACTTCCTAATTCCAGTAAGTTACCAAATCTGTCAGTTCTACCTCTCTCACATCTCTCCCTTCTGTACCCCTACACCTGCCATCCTCGCTGCTCTTGCCTTAGTTTACTACCGATTAATTCTCAGTTCAGTTACTGGAGTGGTTTTCCAACTGCTTTCCTTGCTTATATCATAGATCCCCATAAACCCACCTTATATTCTGCTATCAGTATGATCATTCTGAGGGGCCGATTATGACTGTGTTAATCCCTTGCTTAAAACTATGATCTCTTCATGTTAGCTTTAAGGTTGAAGTATGGGAAATTGCTGATATTGAACTGGTTTTGACCCACCAAAACAGCAGCTTCATGATGTAACTGCTTAAAACCTGTATCAGGAGATTTGGGGCTACCAGTAATAGAATATCCAACTAAAATGGCTTAAAAATAAAAATATTAATAATCTCATACAAAAAATACATACATTACCTTCAAGGTTGTGTTCCATACTCTCTTTTTTTCAAGAATTTCTCTTTTCCTTTTCTAGGTAGACTTGACCAATAAATAGCGTTCCTACAAATAGCACTTATTATTATGGGTTATTATTCAATTGATCATAACTTTTAGTTATCTTCCTCTCTTGGTTCTTTGGGAGAAGGAGCCATGTCTTACTTATCTCCAAATTTTCAGAGTTTTGCACAGTGCATTGTGGGTTAAGAGAATGAATGACTAGTTAGGCAAATAAGTAATTGACTAGATAGCATGTGATTAGATCTTATAACATATTTGTATAGATATAACACAAATGTCCCCATTCCTTGCCCTGCACTATGGGTTGCATGGTGGAAATTTTTAGAAGAGCACATCCTCTCCTCAGATTGCTTCAAATGAATAGTGATAAATGAGATTGTTGCCAAAACAATGATTTTGTTTTCAGATTTGACAATATAAGTACAAATTAATATCAACATCATGATATTGTGTTACTTGCCTTCCAGAAGCTATCAATGTAAATCAATAGCCTTCACAAAAGACGTATTATTCTACTCTTATTCCATATTAATACTATAACCACATAAATTTATAATTATACTTTCAAACAATGTGGTTTAAAGTGAATTTGGATTTTTTTAGTGTTAAAGTTTAACAAAATATTTACTAATGTTTCCAGAAATTACTAGTTAAAATTTAAAAACATTTTTTAAAGATTCATTTAAGTAATCTCTATACCCAACACAGGACTTAAACTCATGACCCCAAGATCAAGAGTCACATGCTCTTCTGACTGTGCCAACCATACCTCCCAGAATTTGAAGTTGCTAGCTAATAGTCCCTGCAATATTTGTTAATAAAAAAGCAAGACTTGCTTCATTCAAAGAAACTTAAAGACATTCAAATACTGCATGTTATAAGAAAATAAAGTGATTTATTATCATTACATTTTAAATTTTATATTGAAAGCCTTATGTGATAGAGTAAAATAATAATGAAATAAATTCTGAGAGCACATGTTAAATATCAGATAAAATAGTCCTATAGATTATTAGCTAGATGCCATAAAGTTGTATAATATATTTGATTTCCATAAAATATTTTATAGTCATGCCAAATTATCTTTTGTCTTTCCAGATTAATAAAATAACATGTTTGTCAAAGTTGAGATTCTTTGTACAGTTCTAAGCATCAGAGAAAACATCATAGAAAACATCTAAACAGTGGTCCTGCCTTAACTTAGAATAGGATACATTCTAAGACACCTAGCAGATGTCTGAAACTGTGGGTAGTATCAAACTCCTTATGTTTTTTCCTGTAATACATACCCATGATAAAGGTTAATTTATAAGTTAGGCACAGTAAGAGATTAACAACAACAAAAATAAAATAATTACAATGATCTACTCTAATAACAGCTATGTGAATGTGGTCTCTCTCTCGAAATATCTAACTGTGCTGAACTCACCCTTTATGTTGATGATATGAGATGATAAAATACCTCCATAATAAGATGAGCTGGGGTGAACAATGTAGGCATTGTGACCTTAGTGATAGGGTACTAATAACCTTCTGAGGATAGTCAGAAGGAGGATCATCTGCTTCTACACCATCATTGCTTGCAGGTAGTTGAAACCGGGGAAAGCAAAGGCACGGGTAAGGGGGGGGGGGGCGACTACTGTTTAGATCACCAAGAAATTTTGCTGAGGTTCTCATAGCTTGTACTCAAAAGAAAATTCTCTGTTTGGAACTGCATATAATATATTTATGATTCCTAAATTTGACTGCCATTTCTAACACTCAAGCAAGTGTAGTGGAGTCAGAGCTGTCTGGCTTTACTTATTAATTCCACTCTCCAACCTTGAGATTCATACCTTTTTTTCCAGTTGAGAATTTTTCAGAGGTGAGCACTGAAAAGAATATAACCAAGTCTTGCATTATGTAATAGAACACACCATTAGAAATTTTATGTGGACTACAAAAAAAATAGTACATCTGGGCACAAAAACTTAACACTAGCATGAGCAGTATATTCCAAGTAACCTGTCGTCATAAAATGGAGGAACATGTGCTCTCACACCCACGTGATGCTAAGCAAGAGTACCAATGGGCTACTTCACTGTAAAAAATGGCCCAACAGTTAAGTACCCAGTTTTTATGTCTTACTAATGATTTTATTTTCAGATACTTTAGGTAAAGTCAGTCATCTTAGTATGGCAAATTGGAGAAACCACACTGGTTTTGGATGACCCCATGACTGGGGAAGTATCTATGGGAGGAGAAAGATTCACAGATACTTGCTGGAATTATACAAATTAGCAATTTTACATAACAAGCAATATCACTATGAATCTCTTACCCCTTTCCCCTATACCACTCAAGAATATTAAGCCAGACCAAGGGGGGATTAAAACCTGAAACTGTCCTGAATCAAAAGTCATGAGGGAATGGAGATCTGTTCCCCATTTCAGGACTAGGAAATATGGACTTCTCATATGTCACAAGATAAATGAACCTAGAAGGTAGATCAGAGACAGCATTAGGCAGATGTGTGGAACACATAGAAGTCCCTTTGAGCAAGTCTGGAATCATGTCCAAGATTCAGGTTATCAACCCAGGTAGAGAAAGAGGCTATAGGCAGCAGTAAGTCATAAAACTCATTCAGAGAGGGACTGGAGCCAAACTTAGAACTAGATCAGCCACAGGATGGCTTCACGGAGATTCATCTTGACAGCTGGGGTCCCTTTTTCCTCCGAAGCCTAGCCAGGATTAGTCCCAGTGTGGCCTCCTGCTGAACCCATAGGTGGGAGAACCACAAGAATGCAGAGGCTGGCTCTCCTAGTAACTGCTAGTTTCTGAGGTGGTGCCACCTGGACTGATTGCCAGGCAATAGTGTCACCCCATGTCTGACTTTTTGCATCTGCCCCAATCAGAATCTTTAGCTGTGTCCCCTATCTCCTCTGACTGTGCTTTCACCTCCCAATCACATTTTCCTGGATTTCTCACTACATCTTGATAAGAATGCTTCTAGAGTTTTTATGGAAATGGATAGGACTTTTCTTCTCTCCTGGACAAGAAAATGTTAACCCTGTTCCTCAATTAGCCTTCTCTGTCCACATCTCACCTCTGAATGACTCTAACCCACCTCCTTATAGCTTTATACCACAAGACTGATCAGGCTCACTAATATGCCCATTTTGCTATTTGATTCCCATGCCTCCTTGTTTTCCAGATAATCTGCCATTTCTGTTCTTCCTCTATAACAAGTGTCCTTAATGTGAGTTCTAGGAACACATATAATGCAGATGATCTTTTAATCTCTGAAATTATAATTAAAATTTTGGATATGTCTCTGAATGTGAATTTTTCTGAAGATAGTCCATGATTTTCATTGGATTTTCAGTGAGGTTGGTGACATAAAATAGTTAAGAGCCATTAATTTATGACAGTTTTATTCATCGGCTTCCTGTCAGTCCCTTTGTAAAAGAACAATAGTACCACTACTATAATCATTAACGAAATTTGTACAGCACCTTGCAACCTACAATATTCTTTAAAATATTCTTTTGTGTCCATACTTCCATTTGAAACTCATGACTTTCCATAAGGGAGGGCAGGTCTTATTATATCCATTTTATAGATGAGGAAAATCAGACTCAGTGAGGTTAAGAAACATCCAGCTAAATATGTGACAGAGCTTGGACCAGTGCCCAAGTATCTTGACTCTAGGTCTGAAAGCAAAGAGATGGCTCTTTGCATGGCCAAACCATACTATCTATTTGGGACTTTTCCTTCTTTGAGCTGTATTTTTGTCGTCAATGATGCTGCCCTTGATACTACAGAATAAGGTCGGTGTGCATTTTATCCAGATTTCTTCTGTTTTCAAACGGACTGCTACATAATGTGATTTTTCCACAGTGCCTTGAATCTCCTCGCATATATTTAGAAGCAAAACAATTCACCGATTTAAAACACAAGATAGGAATCAGTAGTCCAAGAAACTACATGTGTCTCTGGTTTAGATTTGCTGAGTTACCTTAGGCAAAACATTTAACCCTTCTTTCTCAATGAATCTGTGAAATGGAGTTAAAATACTATCTTATACCAGTAAAGTAACAGTTAATAATTCATTGAATACTGAGAGATTTACACATGCTATGTAAATAAAAATGTGTCTGATGCTATTTTGAGCAGGTCAGTGTTTCTTGGGCTAAATTAATAAAAAAAAGTCTTGTGAGTACAAGATTGAATGTGTAATTCATTTCCTGATTAGACTGTTTATAAAAGAAATACACATTTTTTTCTGCATTTCTTGTTGATTATTTCTCCCAGTAAATTTACTGTCTCATCAAAGCAGTGTTTGTTCATTTGTAGAATCATTTAGCATGTATTGGACTATGGGGACCTGAGATGGAACTTTTCCCATTTAAGAAAATAGCCACTCTGTATTTAGATTCCTGTAGGGGACACTTTAGGAGACTGATGTTGTTATATCATGTTTACAAATACCTCATCTGGGTTTGGAGTCTCTGATATATCTGCTCATTCAAGATAGCAGCACTTAGCAATTCAACAAGATGGAAGTTGGCTAATAAACAAAGCCAGTATTCTCTGGAGGTTTGAACAACACTTCCTGTGTTTGACTCTGGCTGCCCTGAAGTTGTTTTAAGCCCAGCCGTGCCGATGATGTTTCCCCTGGTGCACTGAACAGCTCATGCAATGTCAAAGGGCATTGACCTTTTCACTTGTAGAACAAAAAAGACGGGAAACAAATTATGCTCTGAGAACCAGTCAAAGGATGACAAGAAAAAAGAGAAGAAAAGAAAAAAAAAATTCGACGAAATTGGCTGACCCAAAACACAAGGGATGAACACAAAACTCGAAGCTCTAGAGCATCTCTTTAGAGTACTATCTCTTTAACCAACTTTTCTTTTAAAGTGTAATATGAGCATTTGCTACAGTTTACTCTGAAACTCCCACTCACCCACCCACCCCCTTGGCTCCCTTTGCAGAACACGATGAACCAACTGCGGTTGTCCCTATTTCTCCCATCCAACTGACTCTCTTCCAGTTTACGAGCTGTCCACCATGAAGATGAGGCTTCCAGAGAGAATGATTCATCTTTGAGTTTTGCTCAGGCTTCTAAGAGTATATTTAGTGTGAAGAGCTGGAGGACGCAGCATATCCAAACACATGGTAGGGTACAGAATTTGAGTGGGAGGAAGAGGACAGGGCTAAAATAGAACTGTAATAAGCCCAAGACTTGGAGGCCTGGTTTAGCCTTTTCATCTGTGTAGCTTCAGCAACACCTACAGTTCCCTGCCAAGAATGGCACACCCTATTAACGCGGTGAAAATGAGGCCTCCCTGGTGTTTTCCTTGGGAAAGAAGAAAAACATAATGGAGAAACATACTTAATGAAAAACAATCCAAAATAAAAATGAACAAGTGATGCTGAGCTTTGCTCTTATTTCCAGCTGGTAGAAAGATAATGTCTTCTTTTGTTAGTGAAATTAGACAGGACTTGCCCCAGAGCAACTTTGTGTAGATAACTATGTTGGTTGGGCCGTTCACAGCCCTTTAAGAAATGGTTCTTGCGGGATCTTCCCTGGTAAACCCAAGTTGAATTTGACGCATTTGCAGGGGTCAGCCCCTCCTTCCTTCTCCCTGCTCTTCAAGGTCAGTAATGGAGACTCAGTTATGATCTCATGTTTAGAATGTTCGTTGGTTCGTCAGTGTTCTGCCCCTCCGTCAGTATTTGAAAGACATGATCACAAAAGCTAATAATCAGGGGGTCCCTGTCCCAGCACACTCCATAGTGTGACCAAAGTGGCTTGCTTTTGTTTGAACAGACCCTCCCCTCTGGGTCTTTAAAAGCTCTTAACATATTTCTTCTTTCCTTGCTCTGTGGCTCGTTGTTTATTTGTGTTTCTCTTTTCTGTGGCTTTCCCTCTATTTCTCTTGCCTACCCATTTCTCCTTTTTTCCATGTGATTTTTTTCCTTCTTTCTTTTCAGTCTTTCCTCTAGTTCCCCTCAAACTTTATCTGTTTCCCTTAACTGATCATGACATTGAACTAAAGATTCTATTTAAAGAATTGCTGTAAATCTCCACAGAAGGCTCATATTTTCTCTTCTTTAGTAATGTGTAATCAGTAAAAACAGTGTTTTATCTTGTAGTCTTAAAAAACACTAGCTTTTTTTAAGTCATTGTTTTTGTGTATAAAATCTCCAGTTCATTCTTTCTCTTAGTAACTGTTGATAGAAAAGGAAAATTTCTTAATCTTAATATAGAAACAAAGTGGATTTTAGCAGTAAAACAGCCTAAGTTGCCTCCAAAACCAGGAGAAACTTGTCTCTCACCAGTTCTTTTGAAGATGATTTTTAAAAAATTTTTCTTCAAACTGATTCATGGATAGGGATACTGTTTGATTTATTTAATGGACAAGGCTAGAGGTTTCAGAAATTTTACCATTTCAATCAGACTTCATAAATAAATCTTGTATTATTTTAATTTTCATATTTTTTCTTGTTGGTCTAACATATGACAAATTATATTTAAGTCTTTACTGTAATCTATAGACATAGAGCAAGATCACCAAGTGCTCTCTCTCTATGCACATTTCATACACACACACACACACACACACACACATTACATATAGATATATTTATATCCTTGCTGAGGATATAAATTCCACTTTTGCTAATGTGTCTTCAAGTGATAATTCCAAGTTTAGGGGTAGGGATATAGGTACTGTGATGTTTTTCAGAATATTATTTGTATGTTTTTTAAAAGAAGCCAATCAATGCTTGATTATAGATAAATGATTAAGTAAAACTTTATTATTTACTTAATCTACTCAAAAGCATTTTGTTCAGGCATTAAAATGATAGTTTTGAAAAAGAAGTAATAACACAGGTAAATTATTTATTATATGATGTTACAATGATACAATTTAGGCATAGGAAAAAAGCCTTGAAGGAAAAACACAAAATTATCAAAAAAATTTATGTAAGAATGGTTTTTCATAAATTTTTATGTTGTCAAATTTTTATTAATGTTCATTAAATGCATGTAGAGATAAGAGTTACTCTATAAGAGTAACTATCTTCAGTCCCTCCAGGAAACCTTCATTGTAGGTAGTTATATTTAAGAGTCCTAATGCTCTCTTTTGGGCTAATGATTTGGAGGAACATGGCATCAAATTCTTGCAAACTTTAAAAACGTTGAGAGGTAGTATCACTAAATTACTTTGCACTCTAAGGGAAAAATTGTATTTGAACATACGACCTCTCTTGATGACCACTATTTTACATTGTTCCAGTAAAAAGTTGCTCCTCACTTCCTCCAAGTAAAAACACCATGTTCTAAATATATTTAAAGAATTTAAAAAATCCAGTTCTTGTAGCGTGATTCATACAAAAATTAAAGACTGGGAGAAGATGTTTTGCAGAATTTGATACCACCATAAGGAAAGGGGAAAAAAGTGAAATGCAAATACAGAATTGTTATTCCTATTACAAAACCTAATTTTATTCTTAAAAATTCCACCTTAACGTTTCTCTTTGGGCAACACTATAATATCTGAAGCTCGACAAAAAACATACCTGAACAATTGTGATTATGAGTGTTGTGTTAACAACTACTGCTGTTCTATCAAAACTGTGAACAGAGAATGGGTATTAATTAATGGGAGACATTACCAGGCGGGAAAAGTTGGGAGAGTATTCAATAAGCTGTCAAAACAGGAGCCGAATTCTATAGAACGGGTGTTCACGTATCTGACAAAAATCGATCCTGAAACTTTGCTTTTCCATTTTTGCTTAGAAACAACATTATCCAGACTCTCACCTACTAATCTTTCAGTAGCTTAGAATAATGGTGTTTATAGCATGATAATCAAATTTATTTTAGTACCTTTGAGATCAACAAAGCCACTGTGAATTGTGGCACAAAAGGGATATACAGGTGTATATTTAAATCCTTGCCTAAGAGTGTCTTATTTTTGTGGTGTAGGATTAAATATTTCAGGAAGATAGAGCATAGTTTGATAAATACATTGTGTCAAATATTCCAGTTAAATAAAGGCCATATAAATCTTCAGAAAGTAAACTGGTTTTTAAATTGTAATTTCAGATATATCAATTATATTTTGTCATGTGTATTTAAAATTCTTGTGGGAAAATCAGATGACAGGGTGACATGTAAACCATAAATAAAATGTCTGAGCTCAGTGAATTAGTCATATGTATTTTCGGGTGAATATTATGAGAGATTACTTTGAAGAAAAAGCAAAAAATTTCATAGACAAATATCCTGATTTTCTAAAGTTCTTATCTCACAATGAAATACAACCCAAGACGAGGCTCCCACCCTACAATTTGGACTTTGTATACAGGGTCGTTCTTATTCCTGGCAGAGGCCCGTAAATGTCTTGGATCTGGTGGACACTTAGAGGCAGATTCATCAAAAAGGTCTTCCTCCTTTCCTTGACCCCTTACCTGAAATTCCAACATTAGTTACGTTGTTATGTTAAAACCACTGACAATCACTTGTGAAGTGTTTGTCAGAACACTAGAAAAACAGGCTGTAATAGTAAATTATAAAAGAGAAAATGCACATGACCAATGAATCTATGAAAAGAAGCTCTGCTTTACTAATAATTGTAACATACACATTTCTAGTAAAAATCATCGTGCCAATATTTACAACAATGAAAAACTGAATACAGTTTAAATGTCCATCAATATGTTAAAGCACGTTATATCCATTTTAAGAAGTACTCGGCTACTGATGGAATAAGATTTAAATTATGTTTACTGACACACAAAACTATGGCGCATAATTGAGTTAAAAAGTCAGTTTACACAGGAACCTGTGTAAAATGATACCATTTCTGTAAAAGTGTATGCCTGTGTCTAAAAAAGTCTGGAAATGTGTATAGGTTTGATGTATCTCTGGATAACTGGTTAGCCTGGTGATTTGTTACGTCTTGGCTTTTTCTAAACTACCCCAAAATTTTAAATTACTCTAGATTGTTTTACCAAAAAATGCCATAAAAATAACGCATGCAATTTGTAAATAGGCATGCTTTTTTTTAAATTCATCACATTACTTCTTTTTTTTTTTATTGTGTTATGTTAGTCACCATACAGTACATCATTAGTTTTCAATGTGGTGTTCCATGATTCATTGTTTGTGTATAACACCCAGTGCTCCATGCAATCCATGCTCTCCTTAATACCCACAGACGGGCTTGACATGCTTTTTTAAAAGCGAGCTAGCCATTAGAACTCCTAGCTGGACCTAAAGTTCAGCAAATTATTTTTGTACTTACAGTGGCCTATATGCCTCAATACTCTGTTAGGCCTTTGTATAAAAAGACTAAAAACACAGTCTGTCCCCACTTTCCAGGTGTTTATGCTTTAGTAACTGAAATATACCTATAAACAAATCATTACAAATTCATACAATACAAAGGCATACGATGATATAAAAATGAAAAGGACCTCCTTTCCTATGGGAGGAAGAATAAGAATAATCACCTGCCTGTGGGGTGGGGGCTGGAAGTCAGGGAGAACCTGAGCAGAAGAACTGAAGCATGGGCAAGGGTTAAAAGGAAAGGGTAGGAGGTTGTCAGGAAGGTGGGGAGGCACGCAGTGTGAGGGAGAAGAAGGAGAAGAGAGCATGGGAGAGCATTAGGTTTGGCTAAGACATAGCGGTGAGAGCTTACAACGCTCAGTGTACCTATCCATGGGGGGCCGTGGTCCAAGACCCCCAGCGGATGCCTGAAACCGCAGAGAGTACTAAGTCCCTACATACTATGGTTCTTCTCATACATACATACTTAGGATAGAGTAATTATTTATTATTTAATAATTTAATTATTTATTAATTAAGCACAGTAAGGTATTAATAATAAACAGTAAAATAGAACAATTATAAAAATATACTGTCATAAAAGTTATGTGATGTAGTCTCTCTCAAAATATCTAGCTGTACTGTCCTTACTTATTTCTTGTGAGGATATGATATGGTAAGATGCCTACATGAGGAGATGAGTTGAGGTAAATGATGTAGGCATTGGGACATTGTATTAGGCTACTACTGACCTTCTGAAGGTTTGTCAGAAGGAGAATCATGTGTTTCAGGACCACGGCTGACCACAGGTAACTGAAACCATAGTAAATGAGACTGCATATTGGTGCGGGGGTTGGACAGGGTAAGGGGGACTACTGTAGTTTAAGATGAGGCTGGACATGCAGGCTGGAGAACGACATAGAATATGTTTCCCAGGACTGGATGTCGGTTCTAATCCCCTTTCAGAAGCTGATCTAATTACCAGGCAGTTGTAATTTGGGTCCATCGTGTCAGGGTTTTATAATTTAGACTTTATGGCTTTATGGGAGTGTCTACACTCAATTTTATTCTTCATGAACAGTTGGTATATGAATTCATCAGTTTTGCTGGCTTCTCCACTGGCTCTACTCCTGGTAGATTTTGACTGATAAACTTCTGCTAGTAAAATAAACAGTAACTGAGATCTACAACATTGTTTCTGCATACACTCAGTTAGCTGTACGTGTCTAGTGGCTTTGCATGCTGGCAAACTGTCAGTTAGCTGGAGCAGTCATCAGCCTGGTCGGGCCGAGGAGACTGTAGCGTGAAAGCTGTCGGTTTCTACATCAGTGGTCAAGAACTGCCGTCTGTACCATAATTCTTCATTATTGAGTCACAGATCCTTGTTCTTCTTCTCATACAATGTTATTGCAACACAAAGCACATAAGGAGCTGCTCAGAACTTCCACTGAAGTGGGAATTAGAAGGTTGGCCTTTAGTGAAGATACTTGAAAATTACAAGTGGAAAGAAAATTAGGCTGATGTGCAACTAAGTTCAGAAACTAATCAGTAGTAAAAAACGCTTTTAGACAATTTCTCCCTGCACATAGACATCATTCAGCCGCTTTCTTCTCTCAGCCCATCAACATCCTTGAATTGATTGTGATTTCACTGGCCATGTTTCTTATACCAGGTCCTTGATGGGGGCAGCTGATTGTACCACCTGGAGGAGTGATCCTGGAACTCAGACAAAGTTCCACTAGACTTACACCTGACATCTTGAAGTCACTTTTGTCTATGGTCTGTTCAGAAGATTTTACAAACTGTTGTCCCATATTAAGAGGGTGCTGGGAGGAACAAGTAATAGAACTGATTGTGAAACACTTGGCAACACAAAGTGCAATGTAAAAGCAACCTAATCATACTATTCCGAAGTCCCTAGAAGTAGGAGGCCAATATCATATATTAAAAATTTGAAACAATACACAACCAATTCAGCAATTACAAATATTTAGTGTAAATTGTGTTTTAATATTCATTGAGATCATTGTTATATATGTCTATATCAGGAAATTCAAGAAATTTATTTTTCATTTTAGTTGTTCTTTAAAAAAAAGATTATTTATTTGAGAGAGAAAAAGAGGGAGAGCATGAGCATGGGGAGGGGCAGAAGGAGAGGAAGAGAGAATCTCAAGCAGACTCCATGCTGAGCGCAAGCCCACACGGGTCTTGATCCCGTGACTCTGAGATCATGACTTGAGCTGAAATCAAGTCAGTCACTCCACTAACTGAGCCACCCAGGTGCCCCTGTTTTTCATTTTAAACCATAAAAATGAAGGATACCTAAACAGAAGAATGCAAAAATTACCAACTATCAATAATTGTTCAGGTCTTTAACTGACTCTTAAAATATAAATGGAAAATCAATTAGGTCCGTTTATTTAGTGATTCCCACAGAGGGAGAAGTCTGGATCAGGAGTGAAGGCTCCAGGTTTTGGCCCTGACTTGATCTGACAGGATAGCGTGGCGATCAAACTCGAAGCTCTCTTTTCCTGACTTGTTGAATGTATGCCCTTGGGCAAGTCATATGCCCTCTCTGAGCTGTCTGTTAAGTGGAGCTGATGGTAACTTCTACCCAGTGGGGTCACAATGAAGAAAAACACATTTAAAGCAGTGGCTCATAATTAAGTGCTCTGAAGTTGTTAGAGACTTTTATTCTTACTTGTAAGCTATATCCCTTTGGGAAAACAACTATCACTTTTCATTTATAAGGTCCACTTCTTTATCTATGAAGGATGGAGACTAGGAAAGAATATAAAAGGTAATAAATGGATATTGACAAAAATGTTCAATTTCCAAATCTATTCTTTAAGCACTTCAAGCTAAAGCCCTTTTCTGGAGGTTTCACAGCTTCCATCCACAATATAGGGAAGGCTCAGAGAAGCCCTTCAGTAAGGAACTTTTAATTTTTTTTTAATCTACCATTTTTTAGTGTATTTAAATATTTAATACTTCTTTTTTTCAAAACACCTATTAAATCTCTTAGAACAGTTTTAGATACACTTGATTAGCCGTTTTCTATAGTCTCATTCTGGTCTATGAGAGGATATTTTTTAAAAAATTACACTTTTTATTTGGAAATAATGCAAGCTTACAGGGGAAAATAAAGCAAGAATAAAATTAATTCACAGGAGACTCATAAATTTTCTGCCCAGAATTCACCTATGTGGATATTTTGCCTCATTTGTTGTAGCATTTGTGCGCTCGCTCTCGCTCTCTCTCTCTCTGTCACATGACTCTTTATCCCTAAATAAATTTGTGTGTTTCTGAACAGGAATATTCTCTCACATACCCATGGTGCAGTGATAAACGTCAGAGAATTTAACATTGATACGGTACTTTAATTGTTGTCCATTTTCCAATTTTAGAGTTGATCCCCACAATGTCCTTTATAGCACATTTCCCTCCAGTTTAGGAGCTAGGTCAGATAATGCGTTTAATTACTAAGTCTCTTTTAGCCTCCTTCAGTCTGTAGCATTTTCACAGCCTTCCTCTGCATTTGATGACACTGATAATTCCCTTCTTTTTAAAACAGAGCATTTCTCAATTTGGGCCTGTCCAATTGTTTCTTCATGAAACTTCAGGTTCAGTTTATTCAATTTTTGGCCAGAACACTGCATAGATAAGGTCCTTCTGAGGGTATCGCATCAGGGATGCACGATGCTCCTTTATTCCTCTTTGGCAATAGCGTTTTTGTTTGTATGTTTAAAGTGTTATTGATTTCCCCGCCTATAGTTGCTATTTTATCTTCCTTACCATTAATAAGCAGTCTATGGGGACATAATTTAAGACCATGCAAACATCTTGCTCCTTGTCAAAATTTCCCTCTAGATTTAGCATCTATTGATAATTTTTGTTTGATCCAATCTTTTCTGTAGTGGTTGCAAAATGCTGATTTTCCAACTTCAGCACTCTTTTCACACTTATTGGCATTCAACCTTAAGCCAAGAGCCCTTCCTTTTTATTTACCTATTTATTGTTTAACTATTGATATGGACTCATGGATTCCTATTTTTTCAATAGTTTTAAAATTCATTATTGTTTTTAAAATGTTTAAAATATTGATTTGTTTGAAAGGGAGAGAGCACAAGTGAGAATGAGCAGGGGGAGGGGCATAACCCTGAGATCATGACCTGAGCTGAAATAAAAAGTCAAGCATGTAACCAGCTGAACCTCCCAGGAGCCCCTAAAATTCATTATTGTTCTTAATTATTTTAGTCAACACATTATCCCAGATCTGGTGAAGGGGATTCCCTTCAAATAGACTCTTTATTCTTGTGACAAAACCTCATCATTTTCTTGACACTTTCTGGCATAACAAAGTATTCCAGGCTCGTCTTGTATGTTCTTGACCCCAACCCTGGAATAAGCTACTTCTCTGATGAGTTCTGGTATTTGAGAGCCTATATGTGCTTATTGCATTTTGGATGTTGTTTCTTCTCTCTATGAAAGGATCTTTTTACTATCCAAACATCATGATATTGGATAGATAGATAAATGGAGGTATCATTGGGGGGGCAATTTTTTTGTCAAGTCTAAAATAAAAATCTGGCAATGGGATAACAAAAATTTAATGGTTATCTGGTCTAACTCTTAACTGATACAAGAAGCTGATCCACAGATATAATGAACTTCTAACATAATGGACTTCATATTACTAAATCCTGGGACACCTGGATAGCTCAGTTGGTTAAGTGTCTGCCTTCAGCTCAGGTCATGATTCCAGGTCCTGGGATTGAGTTCTACTTTGGGCTCCCTGCTCAGTGGGGAACCTGCTTCTCCTTCTGTCTGCTGCTCTTCCTGCTTGTTGTCTCTCTCTGAAAAATACATTAATGAAATCTTAACAAAATATGTCACCAAATCTTGCAGGAAATTTTCATTTGTATTTTGGTTCTTATGTTAAATGTACAAAGATTTCATATTGATATCTCCACTTATACATTCACTTTTCCCCACCTTCCTCACGCTGTTAAGATATCTTAAACAGCTTGGTGAGTACAAAATCTCAATATATTTCTTTTAGAAATTTGCACAAAACATAAATCCATTTAATGTAGGATAACAAGAACAAGAACAACAACAAAAGAATGCAATTTATTTATTTATTTATTTATTCAAAAGATTTCACTTATTTATTTGACAGAGAGAAATCACAAGTAGACAGAGAGGCAGGCAGAGAGAAAGAGAGAGAGAGGGAAGCAGGCTCCCTCTGAGCAGAGAGCTCAATACGGGACTCGATCCCAGGACCCTGAGATCATGACCTGACCCGAAGGCAGCGGCTTAACCCACTAAGCCACCCAGGCGCCCCAAGAATGCAATTTATTATAAAGATATAGGAATGTCTTGTGAGACCAAAGAGCAGCATTACACTGATGCATCGTGATATATTGTGATCCAGACACCATTAGTACCCTCTCATTTTGGCTTCTTTGTAAGTGTGTGTCCAGCTTTTCTTACTTCTACAAACATGTCTTTCACAGTCTTTAAATCTATAGCTTGTGGTCTTTGCAACATGTAGAAATAATCTAATAATATCTAAATTCTAATTCCATAATTAGGTTAAGAGATATGATTGGTTGAACCCAGGTCAGGTGTCTACCCTTGACCCAATCACCCATGGTCATGGAATATAAGCATGGCTGGCATAGGGTTTATTTCTGTGAACTGTAGAGAGCTTTTTTATGATAAATCAGGAGTCCTTGTGAATTGGGCAGAGAATTTTTTAAAAAGAGGTATAATATATTCGTTCATAGGTCATATTCAGTATGGAATTGTCCCCAAAATATAAATGAAAGGAAGTGTGCCAGGGTGAGAATTTTCACTGGAAAGAGAAGACATAAGTACATTCAAAATATGGAAATTGATTTTCCTTAACAAAGGTAAAGGAGTATAAAAGAGTCATGTAAATAGGCTATTAGAACCCCTTTCAGAATATGTATGTGGATTAATAATGAGAGGTAAATTTAGAAGCCCAGTCAATTTTACTTTGCCTTTTCCCCGCTTACTACTGGTGAGACAATGAATTTTATAAACTTTACAGTGGTACATGTATTATTATTATTATAGCTATTAGGATGACTAGGCATGTGGGCATCACTGACATTTTACTTAATAGTGAATTCTTTTGTATCCCTTAGAGGGATCAGCATCAGGGATGTCAGCAGTTGGAGAGTTTATGTGGGATTGACCTTGAACATGGTGAAGGCAGATGGTCCCAAGAAATAGAATCATCATTCACACTACTGGAGAATTAGGTGACAGCAGGAAGTAACAAAAGTATTCATGTTTATATGGATAGCCCTTTATATGGAACCCTTTAATGCATATTATTTTAGTGGATTTTCACTCAGAAAACCCAGTTGGTGAAATCTGAGAGCCATGGCTCTATCAACTCCATTTTACAGATGTGAAGACTGAAGCTTGGAGAAGTTGTTGCAAGAGCAGGTAGTTGAGCTGTGATTCAAATGTGGGTGTCATGACTCCACTGCCCTTTGTTCAATCCCCACAATATGTAATAACAACAAGCAATAATAATAATAACAACAAACAAGAGTTTAGATCCTGACCTTGTGTTTGATTGCACCATGGTTCTGAGGTCGGGGCTGACTGGCAGTTATGCAATCCATAGATGAACAAGTAGGAGCATGCTGGAATTTTATTCTAGATGCTAGAGTAAAAGGAAAACAAGATTCTCTCAGTGGTAAAGACTTGGTCCGGCATCTATGGATTAAAAAAAAAATAGCCTTATAAGATCACATATTTTTTATTTATAGAAATGAATGAATAAATATTTATTTATTTATTTATTACTAAAAAGAAATCAAAGTTGACATTGGTTACAGAATTCAGAACAGGAATGTAGAAAGAACTTGAAATTTTTGAATGCTTTTCAACAAGGAGCCTTTTCTAATGAGAGGATTACTTACTGAGCCCTGCACGAGAGAGGACAAAGTCATAAAGATGCCCACAAAATGGTGCCACTTGCTGAATTTGTACTCTGGCTGTGGGCTGGTGTTTCCCTCTTGCTCAAATGCTTGGTTTCCCAGGCAGGGAAAGGCATCTTCTCTGCTTTGGAAGCCCTTGGCACTCTCTTTTGTACAGGTTCTGTTTGTAGCAGGCACTTAGCAACATGTTTTCTACCCTCTGTGTTTCAACTACTGCTGTGTGCTTCCCACACTGATTTTGACTTTCATCTTTGAAGCCTACCCATACTGTTTGCTGGATTTTAAATGCTGGTGTGGCTGGATGACGATCCCCAGAAAGCTGTGCACTACATTTCAAGCTTTTATGCTACAGCTTTGACGTCCATTGGATGTCAGACATAGACTGGTGTGACTTCAACTCAAAGTCTTTCAATGTTTTAAGTGGGAGGAAGGTGGAAAATGGTACCTGGGGAATTGTACTTTATGATTAAAATCCTTGCACAAACTTCCTATCAAAAGAGGAAGGGGGGAGAAGACAGGTGCAGTCTTACACAAACACGCTTTTATTTATTTGTTTTTTAAACAATCCAAAGAAAAGTTATGGTAGCTGTCAAGACATGTAAAACCCCAAGTATCTGCCAGCAGTCTGTGAGACCACACTGTTTGAAACTGGCAAGACCCCTCAAACACATTTAAAATAAAGAGGTCATGTCTCAATCAAATGCAAGTTACTTCGTGCTAGTTTAAGTGTAAGTGTTGAATTTGCTTTGTTTCATTTTCTGATACTGTTAAGTGAGGCAGGAGACCTCTAGCAGTTCAGCAGCAGGGAGGGGAGAAAAGTCTTTTTCAATGTAATGGCCGTATTTTAGTTAACATGTTGTCAGTCTTTAATGACTAGTGGTGTAACAGCTGGTTTTGATGTAATTTCTTTTGAGACCACTAGATTACAAGCAGTTTATTGCATTCTTCCTCTCAGACTGCTCCCTGGATACAACCTAAAGTCAAAAGGTTAAAGGTCTAAAGCCATAATCTAAAGGATTTGTCATCATTTAACAGGTCACTTGTTGCTATGTACTACGCAAACTAAAAATATTTTAGTGAGCTTGCCATTCTGTGAGATATATATATATATATTTTTTTTTCCCTATTTTTCTATTCCAATAAGAAGAAATTGAGAATATCGTTGGTGGCAAATTCTGAGAGATCAAATAGTATACTTTAAGTGTGTTTATATATGTGTAAGTTTTCATAAGGGTGAAATAATGTGTGAGAAAATTAATTTAACTTTTACTGAAAGGACCTGCAATTGAGAAATTTACTTACACAGAAGCATGTTAAGATGATATCGGATCTTTGAAAGAGCTATAGGTAACGCATCCAAAACTAAAAGTGAGGCAGACAAAAGAATGGGGTCAGACAACTCAGGGAGGTGCTAAAGGTCATGTAGCCCTATTGTTGGTTCATTGCAGATTTGTAGCTTTTCAATCTGTCAGAGTCTGACAGTTCAGCTATGCTGCACCAGCCAACGGCCTTCTTTGTTTAAGGAAGGAGCTATTTGAAGAATGGGCTTGATAAAACAGGAAAACAGAAAATCCAGAAAAGAATATATGAAACAGAAGCTTTTTTCCTTCCAGATATCAATGGTGGGTTTGGGGGAATTTTGCTGAGCATGCATACCTAGTTAGGTTTCTAAAAGATGTAGAACTGATTTGCATTCTGTTTGACTTCATGCTAGTTTATAATTTTTGAGAACCCATGTTTTTATATTCTCACAAAATGCTGTAGATAAAATTTTGGAAATGTTCCTAGGTAGTTTGAGGTCTATTGAACTCCCGGCTCATCCATACCATCACCCATCTGGACTCTGTTTCAAGATGGTGATACGTTGTGTCATTCAGTCAAACCCATTTTCTGTGTATCTGTTGCCCTCTAGGGACTCCAGCATGAAAAGAAACATCCAGTGTAGCCATTTGGCTTGAATTATTATGCCCTCGGCTTTTCTTTCCTTCACCTACTCACATTTAATCTCAGTTTTTACTCTTGTAAACCTGTATTTAACCTTTTTGTGATCTGAGTAAATTCGTTAAAAAAAAAATCAACCTGAATCACTTGAATTCTAGACATATGGCAAGTATTACCATTGTGTAATCCTGAGTATTTTCTAATTGTTTCTGTGAGTGTAATGGAAATAGAAAAATCGTAGAACATTTGAATCACTCTACTTTGAAGTTCGGGAATCTTCATTTTCAAGGTAGGCAGCAATCTACTTCTAATAGTTCTATATAAAGATAATATAGTAATGCATGTATTGCCTGAGAAAGAATTATGAAATAAAAAAAAAGAATTAACTATCGTAATAATAACATAAGATTTCTGAATGTAAAAAAGTTAGTTTTCTATTTTATTTAAAAATTCAGATGAACTTATATATCTAAAATGTTTAGTTGAAAGTCACATTCATGCTAAACCCATAGTTTCTTCACAGAAAAAGGAATACCCCATATTAATCAGACATGTTTTAGATGTATTTTAGTTCTAGACTATGTCTTCCTTGGCCACAGCTGACTACACAGGTGCCCGACACAAATGTAATAATCAACAGGCCAAACAGCTACCTATGATGTAGCCTGGGATGGAAAATACCTAGACTGATCTGATGCTCACTTTTAGAGGTGTTTGGGAAATATGGAGAGTATCACACAGTTGGCAGCTAATTATAATGGTCTTGATGTCAAAGTGTACAGTCTAGAGGTATAATGAAGAAGCTAGGAGGTGGAGAAAAGATGCAGTGTAAATCCAGCTGGTAAGACGGGAAGAGGAGAACACAGAAAAATAACCAGAGACTGAGGCAGAACCATATTATTTAAAGGTCAGCACTAAGGTAGAATTCCATAGAATCTGGCTGCCATGATCCCTAGAGCTGATACAAACCTGGAATGACCTTGTTAGTCCAGCCTCCTGGAGAACAGGTTGCGTGTCATTACTTTCATTACTTGTGGTTATTTAAATGCATCTAAAAGAGCCAGACTCCATGCCATAGAAGAAAATCCCTGTGGTCAGTATATCAAAGAATTTTCTGATTAACCAAGCAAAGGAAAGCTTTTTCCAGTACATTGTTCGAGTAAAACTTGTTGTCTGGAGGTTTAGGCTAACGTCTTTAGTCAGTGTTTCGTTGACGGGGATGGCTCTGGTTTAAAAGCAGGTATTAGTCGTTATCACCTACTTTTCAAATTTTCATTTCCATTCTGCCAACATGTGAAGAAAACTCCCTTGTCCCCTCAACACAGGTTCTTTACGTTTTTAGAGCCTGTTTACTCAGTGGTATTGAGGAAACTCGGTTGTAGAGAGGTTAAGAAAAATGAGTGTTATACGTGAAATCATTTTTAAAAATCATTTTTTAGATAAAAGAAATCACCCAAATAGGGAGAATCGTTATTCTGCTACTGGATTATTAACTGGATCATCACTACCTGGGAGTGGGACCCTAAACTCTTTAACTTCATCTCCTGGAGCTATGGTTGTTTTACCTCTACTAGTTTTTTGATTTCTTGATCTCTCAGTTTCTAAGAACGGTTCCTTAATTCTGCTGCTGCTATTAAAAATTTGTCAGTGTCCCCTTGTTCTGTTAAATTTTGCTTTATATATTTTGATGCTATGTTGTTGAGCACATGCACATTTATTGTTAAATTGAATAAACTTAAATCTTATGAGCAAGTGTGCTTACTTATGATAACTCTGCTTTTTACTTAAGGTCTACGTTGTCTAATGTATATTGTGATACCAGCTTTCTTAGCCTAGTATTTTCTTTGGCATATACTCTTTTCCAACCCTTTTTCTATCCTTCACTTTCTAACTTCCTGTGCCATCAAGGATGTAAGGTAGGATAGCACTGGGGTTAAGAACATGGCCTCCAGAACACGCAGTTACTTATAGCTTTGTATCTTGGGCTAGTTGTACAACCTCTCTGTGCTTCATATTCTTTATCTGCAAAATAGGAATGCTTCATAGGTTTATTGTGAATATTAAATGTGTTAGTTTAGAAAATCACTTGGAACTTTGCCGTAGTAAGTACTCAACAAGTGCTAGTTTTATTCTTACCCTAATGCTAGGAGAAGGGTAAACACAAATTTGGGTGACAGATGGTTTGAGTTTGAGTTCCTTTCCACCTCTTCCTAATATTAGTAACCTTCGGGGGTTGGGTTATGATGACAAATGAAGTATTAAATGTAGAGAGCTTAAAGATTGCCTAGTGTGGTATATAAAAAAAGGTTACCTTTTAGCTTTAGGATGGCTCATGCTAACTGCTTATGATTAGATTCGTTTTTCTTTTTTTAAGATTTTATTTATTTACTTGAGAGAGAAAAAGAGAGAGAGCAAAAGTGGGGTTGGGGAGGGACAGAGGGAGAAGGAGTAGCAGAATCCCCCACTGAGCAGGGAGCCTGATGTGGGGGCTTGATCCCAGCGCACTGGGACCATAACCTGAGTGGAAGGCAGAAACTTAACTGACTGAGCCACCCAGGTGCCCTTAGATTCTTTTTTTCATCCATTCTGAGAGTATTTGATTTACACTTATTTATATTATAGCTACAAATATATTTTCTTTTCACTGTACTCTTTCAAAATTTGTTTCTCCCTTTTCTCCTCGTCTTCCTCTCTAAATTCTCTTTTTTCTTCTAGTAGGTTGGATGTTTGCATTCTGATTCTTTTTGTTTTTAATTGGATAGCTATAAAATAATGTACAAATGGGCTAGATTTAGCAAAGTCTATAGTTAATATTTTTCCACTTTTACTAATAGGACCTTTGCATACTATAACTCTGATTACTGATTTCTCCTAGCTTCCATGTTGTTATTGTCCATTGCTGTCCCTAAATCTATAAAATACATGTACTGTTATTTTACAGACAATGCCTTTTCAGACATGTATTCATGTTTCTCTATATTTTGCTCATACTGCTTCCTTCTGGTTTTGATTGCCCACTTAAAAATAGTTTATAGTATTTAGAATCCAAGAATAGTGAATTCTGTCAGTTTTTTAAAATAGGAAATTTCCATTTTGCTCTCTTGAGTGATAGTTCTAGATTAGCAGCTATTTTCTCTTGCACTTAAAAGATATTTTTCCATTGTTTTCTAGCATGTGTCATAACTGATAAATCCACTCTGAGTCTAAATTTCATTCATATGTGCCTAATCTTTTTTACTCCAAGTACTTTTAAAAATTTCCCTTTCTTTTTCATGTTTTAAGTGTGTGTGTATGTATGTGTATGTATTTGTGTGCATGTATTTTATTACATATGGGGCTAATTGCACTTCCTTATTCCAAGTATTCATGGCTTTCATATAGTTTTTAAATCCTTAGCCATAATCTTTGAATATTACCTTTTTTAGTTTGTTTGTTTTCTTTATTCTCTCCTTCTAGAATTTCTATGAGATATATGTTGGGCTTCCTCAGTCCATGCTCCATGCCTCTTAATCTCTTTTCAATCTTTTTTGCTCTATGCTATATTTTGAGTAATTTCCTCATATTAGTATACTTTGATTCACATATTCTCCCTTTAGTTATCAGCTTTCAACCCATCAAGTGAGTTTTTAATGTAAGTGACTATTTTTCATTTGTGGAAGCTTACTTGGAGTCTTTTTCAGTTTCAACCTTTCTTTTTTCATAGTGTGATCTTTTATTTAGTTTCTATTTTTAAAAAAATGTATTGTTTTAAACCTACTTGTTTTGTGGCCTCTTCCAGATTATTTTATTATCTCAAGGTCTTAAAGGGCTACTCTTCCTATTTTGATTCTGCCCATTTTCTCTGACAGTAAATCATACGCTATATGATTTGTAGTTTTTGATTGTGCACTTATCTTCAGTTGGGTTTTGTTTTGTTTTTTATTTGAGAGAGAAAGAAAAAACATGAGTGGGGGAGGGGAGTGGCAGGGTTAGGCAGAAGGAGGGAGTAGCAGGCTCCCCATTGAGTAGGGAGCCTGCCATGGGGCTTGATTCCAGGATAGTGAGATCATGACCTGAGCTGAAGGCAGACATTTAACTAACTGAACCACCCAAGCACCCCCAAATGTAGTTGTTTTTTAAGGGCAAGTTTCTGTGCTCTCAATCTTAGAAAAGTCCAAATTCAGTATATTTGTGTTAGCTTCTCCTAGGTACCTCAGAGTTTTTATTGGTCTTAAACTAGATGTTACCCTAATCTTTTCATGGGATTTCATAATAATTCAAGAAGCATAATTTGAATCATAAACCCATGTGTGTGGAAGAATTAGAGATACTATTCTTTTTTTTTTTTAATAATAAAGATTTATTTATTTATTTGAGAGAGAGAGTACAAGCAGGAGGAGGAGCAGAGGGAAAGGGAGAGAGAATCTCAAGCAGACTCTGTACTGAGCCCAGAGCCTGATGTGGGGCTTGATATCACAACACTGAGATTATGACCTGAGCTGAAACCAAGAGTAGAATGCTTAATCAACTGAATCACCCGGGCACCCTGAGATACTATTTCTTATGACACTTTTTTTTTTCACTTTCCTAGGTCATTAGGTGGAATTTTATAACATCGTTTCCGTAGAATGGAGTTGTTTCAGGACACCAGGTTTATGCAGCTCTGTCAGTTTCAGCACCACATTTCCAATGAGTCCAAGACTGCATGTCATGAAACTGTCCAAGTATTAAGGCCAGAGTACTTAACAATGGGTTTATAATGAATATCTCCCTGGCCTAGCGTGGTGCTGACTAACAAGTACATGTCTGTCTTTAAGTTTCTTCTTTATTCATTCCCAGTGTCTGAGAACTTATCTTCTTTCTTTAGAGCAAAGTCATATATTTTAAAATTCTTTTAAAACATTTTCCCCAGCAATTGTGTGTTTATAAATGGATGAGATAGTAGTTTTCTTTGGCTCAGTATATCCAGGAAAACTATAAAGTGAAAGAGTTCACCAATATTAGGATTGGTAAATCGGTTTCATGTTGTACACTATAACTGATAATTGATAGTGGTCATCTAGAGCATTGGGCTACCAGTGATGTGAAACCAAGTTTGGGAACAGTGACAAATGTTTTGGTCAATCTGTCTTATCTGTACGAGGGTATGAGGTGGTGAGTGTTAACAAGCCATGTCTTGCATTTCCTCACAAGGGTCAAATAATTTCTTTTATAGCATTAAAGTTCCATGATATCTTAGTATGTAAGAGTATATCTTTTAAATCTTTGATTCATTTAAAAAAATCAATGAAATATTCTTGATATTTTTTAATTAAAAAATGAGAACTCTTTCTGTGACTTTAATATATAGTGTCTTTATCTTTATAAATATCACTGTGCTCAGATCTTTTTCCAAACACAACCTACCAACACATCTCAAGACATCTCAAGAAACAAAACACATTAAGTTAAGATATGAACATCCATAAATAAGAGCGAAGTAATTCAAACATACAATCTGTCTTTTGTTCAAGGGAGAATGCAGTTCCCTCAAGCACATCTCACAAGTGAACCACCAAAACTTGGACCTTTGTGGCTTCTTTTGTCATTTTTAAATATGCCAGCCTTCTTTGTCCTACTAAAGATTTTTCCCCCTTTATTCGTCAGACTCTCATGGTTTCCTCTAGCACATTTTACACAGATGTATTACTCAGACCACTGTGGCAAATGAATCAGAATCAACTTCCTGTTTCTGAATAATTCTCTACAGAAGTACCAGGAAGAAGGGTGTGGCACGAAGTACCCCATTACAGTCTGATATCCTGCATTTCAAAGGGTATAATAAAAAAGCTTTTTTTCTTCTGTTAAGATTTATTACCTGTATACCACCATCATTCATCATATAATAAGTATCCATTGGACACCTGGAAAAATAGTTGGTATGGCAAATCTCTTTATTTGAAAAATAATACTTGAAAACATTTTTAATGGCTTGATAGGAAAAGAGGAAACAGATGAATATGGAAGTGAGAAGAGAGTTGGGAAATCTCTCTTAATTGTTCTTTTCCAGGTTAGTGTGAATCAAAGCATTTTTGTATTGGGAACTTATATGTCTCTTTTGCTGAGTAGTGTACTAGCCAGCTTTTGGTTTCCTCAGACTCGGATAGGACTAGTGATGGACTGACAGATAGATGTTAACAACATCTACTTGTGTTCACCTATTGTTCAGATACTTCCCCCACGCTCAACTTCAAGATGTTGATGTTGATGTTCAAGATACGATGTTACTAAACATCATATTTGTTTAGTAACAAAAGATGCATAAAGTCCCTTCTCCTGAGGTTGTAAGAGCTGGCTTTAGCACACCAGTGGATAGAATACAGATTTATAGAAGAAAGGGATTTTGTGTAATATATTATATGTAATTAATACATTTGCTACATATTCCTTATTAAAAGTTGGGTATTTAAAACCTTAAAGTTTCTCTACCAAACAAAGTATCAATTTCTAGCAATTTATAGTCACAGAAACAGAGACTGTTATATGGAAGAAATGAAATATGTGGATATATCCAAACCCTTAGGATATTAGGCTTTAGTTGTTTTTGTATTATTTCAAATCTTTACTTAGAACATCAAACAAATAGCAAAAGAAAAGATATCACCTCTTCCTACTTTTCCTGTTTCCATCCTTGCCTATAGATAGCAGTGCCTAAAAGTCACAGATAATCCACAATTTGAAAAATAAACATTTATAGGATTGATACTAAGACAAATCTGCAAAAAGACTTGAAATAATTTTTTTAAATAATTTATTTCATTGGGAAAATGAGTATATTTGATTCCATTTGTGCATAATATAATTTGTCCCAAAATTTCAAATAATATTATAGGTTAATTTTATCCATTCATTTGACAGTCTTCTTTGAGTGCCTGCTATGTGCTAGGTGCTGTTCAGGATACTAGGACACAGAAGTGGACAGAACAGACAAAAATCTTTACCCTCATATGGCTTACATTAAGGGGAGGGAACAATACAAAACATCAGTAAGCAAAAAACACAATGTGAAAAATAGGGATCATTGCCAAGGAGCAAAAGTAAGGAAGGGAAATACTATTAATTTCAGATTAAAGTTGAAAATGGGTATATAGAGAAATTGCTGCCGCTGTAAGGAGAAATTGCCCAAGGTCTTGACCTTTATCCTGTCTTAATCTGTGAGGAACTCTACCGACCAACCCATGTATTCAAAGCAGGTTCTGAAAAACAGCAAATTTCTAAAGCCCTTGAACAGGCATTTCTTTAATCTGAAAGTATAGAAGAAGAAAACACATCTAATGATGCATTTAAGAGATAGATCCTGTAATGGAACAGACTATAATGAGATAGGAGAGAAGTAGTATTTGTCTTCACTGAGAAAGTCCCAGCGAAGAGAAGGTCAGCGGTCACAAAGGGGAGGAAAGGGGCTCTATTTCCCCCTTGGTTTCTTATTTTTTGCTAATTTAAAAAATAAAAAGGTTAAACATGGAATATTTTGTGTCAGATTTCAGAGATAATGAATTCAAAGTCACTCTTAACAGTTAAGACATACTGTCACTAAGTGTGAAGGGCATCCTCCGTTTATAAAAAACTTCAGAGATTCCCCGTATAAGTACAATAGAGTCTAAACAGCAGAAGGAGGGCACGAGTACACAGAAAATAAAGAAATGGGTGGAAATGCCAATATTTTGGTGAAATAGAATTATTCCAACCCTTTTAAACCCACTCCTAAACTCAAAGATCATTGAAGATGAAAAGTTATTAAATTTATAAAGTTTACTTAATTCTCTTTACCCGGTATGCCATGGATAGGCAAAATAAAACATATATTGCAATGACAGAGTCCTATCTTTTAGTTTTGAATGCAAGGGCTTTGGTATTACCTCTGCAGGCTGGTAAATGCTAAAATGGGGGTGAGGCGGAGCTTGTCTAGATTCAGGATAGGGCAAAAGGGGATGGATTTGATCTTGGTAATTCAGTGCCTGGGAATTCAAGTTGACTTCAGAGTGTACACTTGAGCAAATTTTATTTAAATAAGTGAAAAACTGGCACGTTAATGACTTAGAAAGGGTTTAAGCTTATGCAGTCTGTGGAGAGGGAGAATCCAATTTGATAACAACATTCAAGAGAGAAAATTTTACCAAAAAATCACAAAGGGCCTTTTGCTCTCTAAAAGGAGTTCTTTTGGCAAAGTGCCTGCTTTCACATAAGACTCCTGCTTAGATGTTTTCTTTATACAATTTACATTTGCTTCTTTTTCTCCCCCCATTTCACAAGTTTAACTGAAAAGCACTTCTACAGCATTATTTATATCTTATCTTATTCTCATCATGGCAGTTCCTAAAATAAAATATACAAATGCTTCTTGGTTTTGCATTTTTTTTATACTGCAAAATGCTGAATACTGTGGAGGTAGTAATAGATGAAAAATTCCGTGAGAGGAGAAACATTGCAGATACATAGGAATTTCAGAAGATACACTGGTGATATTTGTGAATTGTTAATTTTAGATTTTTTTATGGTAAAATATGTCAACTGCTATTAAATTATATGCTGCTTTCTATAAATTGTTTTAAAGAAGACAAAAACTGAGATAACCCTTAAGACCACACATATCTGACCAAAAACTTGCTGGAATTTTCCCGGTTACACTTATCTCAGAATTCTCAATAAAATACCTAAAGAAATCAATAGTTCCCTAATTGGTGGAGACTCTTGGTGTGGTTGTATAAAGTTCATTACTGTTCGGACATTTAATAAGCAAATGTCCTCTCAGCAACTCCAAATGGCTTCAGTTCCTATTGAACACAGTTCTCTTTTCAAACCAATGATGTGAAATGATTCTATTGACACTAGCTATTGAAGAAAACCTTTAGTTGGAGGGAACTATGTCCAACATTTAGCTCTATTGGTGGAATTTTTTCATTTTATTTATTCTTCTTTTATTTATTTATTTATTTATTTTACGTGAGAAGGATAAAACAAAGTCAGATCAAACACATCTAGAGAACAAAGCGACAGGGTTCACACCAATGTACGGGACGGGAAGATTCTGCTCTCGTTTGCTCTGAAAAGCCCTGATGCATTTTCCCATACACAGGCATAACAGTGGACGCCTCTGCCACTTTTGCACAATGCTCAAGAAATGTATTTCTCATTTCACTTGCAGTTTCCAAGCTGTTTTGCACATATCTGTTGAACTTCTTTTTCTTTCTTAGTTTCTTTCCTTAAAAAAAAAAAAAAAAAGAAGAAGAAGAAGAAGGTAAATTTAGAAATGAGCATGAGTACAGTCACTTATTAGATTTGGAGATGGAGGAGTACTTTTCATTATTGCAGGTGAGTATTGGAAAAAGGGTCTGCCCCTGAATTGCTTGGACTGACTGTTTTCATTCCAAGTTAAGTTGTGATATCAGTTGAGTAAAGACAGTCAGAGAAGTCCTTCTGAGCGTGGCAGGGTTTCTCTTTCTCTTGGCACTCGAAGTCAATGCTCACTACATATCTACCATCCACTGGTCCTTTAATCAGTGTCCAGCCTGTCTGGTGAGAATAGCCCCAGGATGATGCCCTAGACCAGGCCATGGGCAGCACCTCTTTGTCCCCCTCACAAGGATGAGACATGATTCCACAGGATTAGCCAACAATTATATGCTCTGAACTGACCAATTCAGTCAATTTACTGTGCAAAGTAAATTGATCCTTCAGAACAAAGGGTTCTGTCAGCAGGGAGCTACCTGAGAAAGCAGCATGCCTATGTAAACAGTTCTGTCCTTGTCCCAGTGTGGAGTGGCCCTGCGCCATATGGTGCCACTATGAACTTATTAGCTGACGGATTAACTGATCTCCGCATTTGGGATCCCCAGTTTCCAGCTGTGAGAATGATTGATGGGCTAACTACTGCTCCAGTCTTGGAAGTTATTTCCTCCATTTAACAGAGTCAAGAAGACAGAAAATTGCCCCCTTTGTAAATGCTAATCTCACCACTCCTTCGAACACCCAACATAGCAATTTATTCAAGGCAAAGTCTTAAAATTGGTATAGTGCACATCAAATGCATACTAATTAGCAATTTCTTTTGAAGGCTCCATCACTTATTAAGGGTCTCCTTTTCCATATGTTCATCATGCCCCACTTCACCCTTTAATTACAAAACAGCACTTTCAACTAATTGTGAGAAGGTATATTGTGCCTGGAATCTGTATTAAACACTATACCTTCTGAGGCCTAATTTAGGGTCACATCGAAGGCAGACAGATAAGCAGGCAAGAAAGCTCACAACTGTCGTCTGCAATTTTAGGCATATTTGGGTGTTGTTCAGAAGGAGTATTTTATCTAAGATGGGAGCTATGACACGTATCCATGGGCATTACAACAAGCACTGGGTAGAAAGAATGGGATTAATCTTGGGTTAATAATTGGGATCTTTTCTAGTTTGAGAGGGACTCACATGAGCCCAACAGACATGATAGTATTGTTTGCAACTTAGCAATCTCCTCACCTATGAAGGGGCCACACAAATTTATAAAGCTAGTAATTTGTTACTGGATTAAATCCCTGGTCATTAAACTATAGACACCATCATTGCATCATAGAAAGAGGAATTTTACAAAATATACCCAAAGGATGCTCAAAGTCTCATCTCTTGTGAAATGTTGATATTTTCCTTTATTAAAAGTCAGAGATTTCAAGCTAGCCAGGTAACTCTATCCTTGATCCCAATGATATGACTGTCACTTACAGTCTGTTATTGTCAATCATGTTGCATTATTGGATGATAAAGAACTGGTCAATTCCTTTCTCTGGCCCTTTGTTTCTACAGAATTTTCTAGACAATTTAGTAGAAATCTCCTCCTCAGAGAAAGAACTGGTAGAAGCTTGGGGTTCAGGTATACTTAGTATGCAAAATGGGGAGCGAACCAAAGAAACCTTTGGATTAGGGGTGGGGAAACGGTGGGTAAATGATCCACATTTTAAAAAAGAGAAGTTCATTTTTAGAATTGAGGGCTTGTAGAGATTGTCTTTATGGAAGCAAATCCCACAAAACTCTAGTGAACCTGACATCATCAGATAACAGTAGAACACTATAAATACTTCAAGGAGCCAATCAGATACATCTATTTTTAAGACTGCTTTGAGGCAGTTTTCAAAACCATCCCTAAATCCACAGCTGGTGAAAGTACTGCATCTGAAGACTGTGAATGGCAAAATAGGTATAGCTCATTTTTGTTCCCTAGAGAATAATTGTGAGGACCTTCCAGCAGCCTCTTTGTTGTTTGCTGTCTTTGGCCAGATGTCCTTTTTCAAACCAAAATTGTCTCCCTTTATGATGTGTAACCATCACTTTAGTTTCTAAGCTCTCAGATTCAGAATCACCTCGCTTCAGGTTGTGCTTATGTGGATTCCAACGAAGATCTATCCAGGATTTTGAGCCTCGGTGTTTCGTTTCATTTGTTTTGTTTTGTTTTGTTTTAGTTGTGTGACCTTGGGTAGATTTTTTTTTTTTAATTTTATTTATTTATTTGACAGACAGAGATTACAAGTAGGCAGAGAGGGAGTCAGAGAGAGGAGGAAGCAGGCTCCCTGCTGAGCAGAGAGCCTGATGTGGGGCTCCATCCCAGGACCCTGGGATCATGACCTGAGCCGAAGGCAGAGGCTTTAACCCACTGAGCCACCCAGGCACCCCGACCTCGGGTAGATTTTGACCTGAGTCTCGGCTTCCTCATCTGAGACTCCTGAAAGGAATCAAACCTCATCTCAAAGGTTTGAATTAAGTAGGATGTGCTGACACGTGAGCACACTGGCATGATGTGGAAACAGAGGTGGAGGCTTAAACGTTCCCTTTCTTTTCTTTCCTTTCATTCAACTCATCACTTTGGCAATTTGATTTCATCAATTCTTGGTACCAGTACTCATCATGTAGGTTCCTTTGATGGGAAAAGAGCTTGGATATTTCTCTTCCGTAAAGCTAAGAGCTTAAAGAAACTCATTAAAATGGAAGAAAAATGAAAAATATTGTAAAACCTTCTTCCAAGCAATACAAAATATACTAAATATTAATGTAGTGTGGGGTCAATCATTTATTTTAAAATGGTTTTCTGAAATTTGGTTGCTCTTTCTTTTAATAAACAGTTGAATTTCCATATTGAAATTGTGATGTGTGCAAAGAGAACAATTCATGCGGATAACTGGAGTTAGAGAGACGATCACCATATTTATGAAAAAGTGGTGTCCAAAGGAGCTTGAAGTCATTTGTGTAAACCTGGCAAATAATTGTCAGATAAGAATGATCTCTGTTATTTTTTTGTTGTTGTTGCTTTTTTGTGGGTCTAGCAGTCTTAGCATGTTTATGTTGAATTGGGGTTATTTAGAGAGCCCAATGGACTTCTCCAAATATCTTCTTTTTTATTTATTATTATTTTTATTAACATATAATGTATTATTTGCTTCAGAGGTATGGGTCTGTGAATCACCAGTCTTCCACAAGTCACAGCACTCACCATAGCACATACCCTCCCCGATGTCGATCGCCACCCTCCCTACTTACCAAACATCCTCTAATCCTCTAATTGACTAAAGATAGTTGCTTTAGTTTAGCTTTGAGGATCTGACCATAATAAGTGATTTTATTATAGAAGGCTTTACAATATTTAAAAAATTAGATTGGATATACTTTATTGGGGTATTAAGATTGTAAATTACAATTTGTATTTTGAAATAAAATACACAAATCTTGTTTCTGAGTATCTATGCTCATCGAGAGGTTTATGTGAAAATAGTGTGTGGCAGACAAATGATTTGTATTTGTTTAGAAAATAGAGTCTACTATTTTTCTACCAGATTTATCTTTTTCTCCCAGCCTACTTCCCTTTTTGAACAGTTCTTTTAGACAAATGTCAGCAAGCCTAATTTCCACCTTTGTATCAAATTACTCAAGAATGATCACATGTTTAATAATGATAAAAGTACCACCAGATTTCCAAAAGTTGCTCTTTGTATTTGCTGTTTATTTTTGCCCCCTACAATAAATTGTGAATGATACAGCATGCAGCTTAACTCTTCCAGTCCCCCACAGGTGATGTCAGGGAAATTTAATCTCTTGGAACACCTCACTCCCAACACCTACCCTGACTAATTTTTGACTTGCTAATGACGTGAGGGTAAGGACCCTATTTTATACATCTGTGTAGATGTATCTGGTCTTTGAAAAGTTGTAAATATTCAGTAAATGTGGTTGAACACAGGAGATAGTCATGCTCTATGGAAAAGCATGGCTAAATAATTTGACAATTGTATTGTCAAATAGGATTCAAGGTGCCCAAGAGCATCTGTAATACAGACCAGTCCATACATTTGTCTGGCCTATATATTCTTAGTTTTGAAATCATAACTTTTAAAGAGTGGAGGCCACAATTCACACCTCTTCTTACCCTTTCAAACATCTACCCCACAAATTTCAAGTTTCAGGGCATCACTGATTCTAAATGGACTTCTTCACAAAATTTTTATCTGATCCTCTGTTACTCCACTTATGTGTGTAAATATGGGTCTGTAGGGGGCAGGAATGTGGTGGGTAGATAGGTAATCAGGTGAGGAACCCTTCCCTCCAAAGACTGATTGAGGTTGGAAATTTTGTTGATGACTGTGCATCAATTCATTTGATATTATAGAATGCAAGGAAAGCTCTGAGATTAACTTAGTATTGCCTCTTATGAGTTCACAAAAACTACACTTCACATATCCTAAAGGCTACATTTGGACCCAGCCTTAACTCCTTCGTTTTGCATAATTTTTTCAAGTTCTGGCACTTCTTAATTTAACAGTTCAAAGGCTGGCACTGCATGTTGTTTGCTTCCCAACACGAGTAATATCCTCCAGGTTCAAGCGTTATATTTTAAATGATATGTGTACTCACAGTATAGAATGTGAGGACCTCAGTCAACATCAGAGATTATCCAGTTTTAGAAGTCTTTACAAGTGTACATGCGGACGTTTTCTTGAAAGATGAGAATCAGTTTCAGTATTACTTTCCATTTCCTATAAACACATCAGTTATACCTGGGGAAGGGAAGACAAAGAATGGCCATAAGTGAATTAAGTGTTTCCTTGTATGTGTCACAATGTAGATAATATACAAATACACAACCAACGGTTGACCAAAAAATTACAATTCTTTCTCCACCACGGATATGGAAGTACCTTACTAAGCAAGGTGAATAGTACTGTGGTATTGGCAGTTGGCATTATGTTCTTAAGAAAAAACAAGTGGTCTTTAAGAACGACCAAATCAAAAGGGTGCCTCAGTTTCTTAATAAAGTATGTTATCAGTGAAAAAGATTCCCTAAGGAATGAAACATATATAAGATTCCAGCATTTTCAATGTAGTGCAGAATTTTAAATTTACTGCTAAAATTTCAGAAAACGAATACAAAATTGCCCAAGGAAATGATTAATACTGTTAGAAATAAACTAGAAACTATTTCAATGCTCAGGACTGGATGAAAACCAGCATTTCTAACTAGACATTTTACAGGTAGTTTTGTCTTCTCTTTTGAAAGAACATTGCACTTCTTCTCCCCTTTCAAATATTTGTTATGACAGTAATCCCCACTCAAATGAATAGAGATATTTTTCATTCATTTGGATCAAAACCAGTATTGAAACATTTTTAGACTAACTCTGTGCACATTTCTTTTAGACTAGAGATTGAGGAAAGAAGCATGAAAATTGTATACTTTTATTTTTTATTCAGAACTGTCTTGAAAGACTTCAAATACTTTTTTTTTCTTTTACATAATGGCAGCTGGACTAACAGCCCATATGCCAAGTCAAAATCTGAAGCAATTTGAAATGACTGAGATTTTAAACCTCAGAAATGACTGTTTATAATGGAAACTCAGACATAATAGTCCATGATAGAAATTCAGCCACCATAGTCAGGTGGCTGGTAGTGCCGCAGTAAGGAAATGTAATTAAATTGTCTATATCAGGAAGATAGTTGACTAATCATTCTTAGGGAGCCTTATGTGCTACCATTTTTAAAATTAATTCTTTCCTTAATCATACTTAGGTATCTTATTTTCAGCTATAACTTTGTGCTGATCAAACTTGCTTCTGATTCCTCTTAATTACTAATGCTGTAAAGATGCTGCATCTTTTCCAAGCTTCCTTATAACTGACTTTCCAATCAATTTAGGCATCTCAAAAGCATTTCTAAAATACCAGATGCTCTGTCAGCTGCGCAGAACAATGTGCTAATAATTATATTTCTCTTTCTTACAGCAGATCAAAGCCAGAGATGAGGTGACATACACCTAAGATATTCAAACTCTGGCTTGAAGGTCAATTCGATCTGCCGACACATGTTGATGATTTTGTAACGTGAAAGCCGGCTAAAAAGAACAGATCAGTGAAATGCATGTACTCCGTATTCTTAATTTCAGTCCGATCCAAATGTTTACAGGATAGTTTGAAGAGATTTGCGGTTTCTTGTTATCAGTCTTATTAAAGCTTGGCAAACCTTTAATAACAAGTCTATCAACAACCCACCAGGGATTTCATTTTAGTCTTAGAGTGCTTGAATTTTTGTGTTTGTTGAACGGTTTTTAATTGGATGCACCAAGACCTTTCCTGATCAGTTGCCCACATGGCCTCATGGAAGTGTAGCATGCCGGCTCAGCTTGAAAAGGCATTGGCAGCTGGGGAAAATATAACACTTCGTGGAAGCCGAGAAGAGGGCAGGCAGACAGGCAAGCGGCGAGATTCCTTTCAAAGTCGCTCTATCGTGGGTGCTTTAAGTCGTACTGAAAAAGTAGACTTGACTAATCATTACCTTGCACTTGCGTTATGTTTCCATGGTTTAACTTAAAACATTGGAACATGGAGACAAGTGTCACTCAAAAGCTAGATTACCTCCGCTAAGCCATCACTGTGGGCCAGATTCACGTCTGTCAACGACACAGCACATTTGAAACTGCACATTAGGAAAAAAGAGAGAAAAATAATATGGCAGCAGGTTCCCCTCCACGGGGAATCCTGCCTCGGTGCCAGATGAATTTTGTCATGTTATTCAAATGTCAAAACCTTCATGGATTTCCCTCTGCTCTTACAGTAAAATATGAACCCCTACATTTGTGTTCCAGAGTCCTCCCAAATATGACCCCACCCTACGCATTCCAGTTCTACATGAGAGGCCGGGTTCTGAAGCCAGAATATCGAGTTCAAATTCTAGCCCCCTCTGTTGCTGAGTTCTGTCACCTCCCACAAATTACTTAATCTCTGTTTGCCTCTATTTCCCCCTCTGTAAAATTGGAATTAAAATAGTTGGGGAGGGTATGTGCTTTGGTGAGTGCTGTGAAGTGTGTAAACCTGGTGATTCACAGACCTGTACCCCTGGGGATAAAAATATATGTTTACAAAAAATAAAAAATAAAAAATAAAAAAAATAGTGCCTATATTAGTTGGTTGTTATGAAGATTAAATGAGTTCATAGGTGAACATGTATAGAATCACGCCCAGTGTCTGGGGAGAACAGCCCCGTATAAATGCTGAAGTAAGTAATGCATGTCCCGCTAAAGTGCAGTACGAAGTTAGGCTCCTTTCCTTCTCTGACTCTCAACTCATGGTCTTCTTCCCACTTAAAAATCTTTATAAGTTCAGAAATGGAAGTAGTCAAGACCCAGAAAGCTAACTAGCATGGAAATCTTTGGGGCAGAAATTAGTTTATCCTTCTGGGATGGTCGGCTCTGAGTTCTCCCAGCCCTTTTCAGCCTCTATACCTGTGCTTATTTGGTTCTCCTTCTCTGGTGTGCCTTTCCCTCTCCTGTTTACTCAAAAGCTACTCATTCAGAGTCAGGACCAAATTCTCCCTGATGCCTTTTGAGAATGCTTTAAAGGTTTACTGGTTTTGTTTGTTTATGTGTTTATGAACTGTATCTCTTATATTTGCTATTTTGGGGTCCTTAATCATTCACTGATTAATTTTATAAGTTAATACCTGCTTACATATTGATCTCATCTCCTTCAAATATATGGATAGCTCATCAAGGCCGGGGCAGTTATTTGTTTTATTTGTCAGTTATTTGTCAGCTCCTATGCAGCTAAGCCTAAAGTAAGTGCTCAATAAATTCTACTGAATAGGATTTAATATAGTCACTTAACATCTTCCCTTTCAGTCCCTTCTGCAGAACTAGTAAAAGTAACTTTAAAAAAAAAAGATTAAGTGGAATGTAATACTGAAAAATTTCAGAGATAAAGATCAAAAACTATAACCACCAAAGTCAAGATAGATTTTCATGAGCTAAAATGAAAAAGATGGCCGTTTCCCTGAGTTATTTTCCAGTTTGCTTCACATATTCAAAATATGTGAAGGAAACTGGACACAAAGAATCCCAAAATAATTTTAGACAGAAATAGGGCTAGAACCTCTGTCTTTTGGTGCTCCTTCCAGAGGAACTTAGATCTACCACACCACGGATTAAGTTGAGAAAAGGATCGTCTGGAGTGGCTCGGTCTAGAGACTTGTTAGTCTAGGTGGGGTTAGAAATTATATAGATAATTAAATTGTTCCCCAATTTCTGTGAGTAAGGGCTATTTAGAAAAGCCTGTGATCATTTGGAACTTGGTATTTCTTTTTTTAAGATTTTATTTATTTAACAGAGACAGAGACAGAGAAAGAGAACAAGATCACAAGCAGGCAGAGAGGCAGGAAGAGAGAAGGGGGAAGGAGGCTCCCTGCTGAGCAGAGACCCTGATGTGGGACTCGATCCCAGGACCCTGAGATCATGACCTGAGCTGAAGGCAGAGGCTTAACCCACTGAACCACCCAGTACCCCTGGAACTCAGTATTTTAGATATATTGTTGGGCTTTTAGCCGTTGATGAAAAACAGTGATTTCAATCTTGAATTTTGATGCCAGACTAGTTGTCATATTCTTAGTGTTCTTATTTCTTGGATATTCACAGTTTATGCCAATTATATTTATATTAAATTTGTCCAAATTTCACTTGTCATCCACTAGTCATCCTTGGCTGTCTTGTCAACATTTTTGTGTATATTTAACCAAGAAGAACTGAATTATAGGCAGTATCATTTTGATGCCAGTAAAGCTAAATAATAGAAACTAGCCTTTGGTTGCTTAACATCTGATGTGATTTTATGAGTTTTGAAATAAATCTGAGGCTCTTTGTAGAAATGTTCAATGGCCTCCTCAGTTGAATTTTTGTTGACTTCTCTCAACATGTAAAAATCTCCCCTCTCTTAATTTCCCTCACTCTACCTTATCTAGGTTCTCTGCTTGTATCTTCCTTTACTCCTTTTCCAAAACTTAGTCCTCCATTCTCTTTTCTTTATAACTCATCATATGTCATCTCAGTCACATGAGTGGTTTTAATTATTGTCTTTACATGGATGATTCTGAAATTTATACTTCTGCCTTCAAAATTAATTCAAAATTCCCATTAGTGCTCCTTCCTCCTAGATCATCCTGGATTATCCCCATTTCCCTGAAATCTAATGTATTTTCAATGAAATCCATCATGTCCCTGAAATTATCTCTGCCTCTTAATTTTCTTCCATTCTTCCTCCCATTTATTAGGAAAAAACTTTAGAATCTCTTTTCAGTCCTCCCCTTTCTCAACCCCGTATAGTACTGCCTGTTTGATCTTGATATCTACAAAGTCCATTCCTTCCTTTTGGCACAGCCTCTTCCATTTATTCATCTGGGTTCACACTGTAGCTCAATGCCCCAGATTTACACATAATGATTACTTGTCAAATTAGTAAATGGATAACTTCCCTGTCTCAATTTCTTCACCCTTTCAATATATTCAAGATTAATTGTTCCTTTAAAACCATGTATTCATCATGTCACTCTCATATTGGAAAACTTACAACAGGGTTTCCTCGTCCTGTCTTCACATTAGAATCACATGGGGAGTCTTTAGAGTGTCCTATGCCCAGCCTCTCTCAGACCAACTGAAACAGACTTTTGGGGATGGGGGAGGAACCAAACATTGAGGGCTGATATTCCAACAACTTGATTAAGCGACATGATAGAACACCAACAAATCAGAACTTTGCTGACTAACTAGCATGGACACTGACTGCAAAAAGACAGAATGGCCCTAGATACCAGCTAATCATCAGCTCTGCTGGTGTCCATACTTTTTAAGATCTCAAATAAATCATTCTAAGGAATCACTGATTTACAAAATAAACTCTAGATTCCTGACCCTAGTAATCAAGGCTCTTCATAATATGACCGAATCTCCTTTTAGAATATTATTGGCTCTCTTTATTTAAAAAAAATTCATTAATTTATTTGAAAGACAGAGAGAGTGTAGAGGGATGGGCAGCAAGAGAGGGAGAGGGAAAGAGAGAATCTCCACAGACTTCCCAGTGTGGAGCCTGATGATGGAGCTTGTTCTCACAACCCTGAGATCATGACCTGAGGCGAGATCAAGAGTCAGAAGATTAACCTATTGAGCCACCCAGGCATCCCTAATGCCTCTTTTATCTAAAAAAAAATCTATTTTAATCATTTGCTCATGTGCCCTAAATATGACTTCTTACACATTGACATTTCCTCCCTTTTACTTATAGAGTGTGTTGACTATGACACAGTACAACTTTGCCTTACTTCATTTAAATAAGGCAATTAATGGGGAATAGAATAAACATAATGTAGAACATTAACACTCTTAACTGATCACATAATAATTTACAGTGTTCATAAACTTTTAGGACATCTATCTTTGCTTACCAGTAATGACACTAAATTCCAGTGAACCATGAAAAGTTATAATAGTGGGGTAAAAAAGGAGCCAAAATGGACTTTTCAAGCCTTGTCTGTAGAAGAAATAATTGCTGAAAAAAAGAGCGTGACCGTATGTGTCTATTAAATAAACACTATACTCCTAAACTTAAAAGCAGTTGTTTTACTAATTTTGACTGGCCTTTTGTGAAGCAATATTTCCTTCTTCTACATAATATGGGCATGTTGACCAGAAAAAAAAAAAATAAATGACTGAAGCGGGTTGAAAAAAGAATAATCTCCAAGAACAATGGAAAATAGTTCTATTATTCCTACTCCATGGAGCTCTTTCCTTCCAAGGCATTTGTAGTGTCCTTGGCCACTTCTCATATCCAGCATCTACAACAAAAGTGTTGAAATGTAAAGGGTATGATTTAGGAACCAATAAAATTTTATCTGAGATATGTCTCATCCAGAGAAGGTTGCAGAGGATGCATAGAGGGCATTGATATAGGGATGACTAATCCCTGTCAGTTACACTCATGGCTACCTGAGCCATAATTCCTGTATTTAAGTAAGAGGAAACTTTGGGCTACTGAATTATACCACCCTTAGTCTCAGAAACAGAAACCTGGTTCAGGCTCTATTTGCATCCAGAGCATTTATGCAAATTCAGAGGCCCATTAAGAGAATAAGGTGATTTTATGACATTTTACACCAACCTGGATTGGAGTTTTTAATTAACTCCTAAAGGAATATTTGATGAACTGTGTTGAGTGAGGGGTCCTCAGACAACCGTGTGATTCCAGAGGATTCTTTGAATCTCTTTTCTTCCATAATACATCTAAAGTCTTTTGGTAGTCAATTATATTTATGTAGTTATTCTAAATTTTAGGGGTCCAGTCCAAGAATTTACAAAAGACAGGCTTCAGTTGGCAAGATGGTAGGCAGAATAATGGTCCCCCCAACAAAGATGTCCATGTCCTAATCTTTGTAACCCGTGAAACTGTTTTATTACATGGCAAAATGTAATTAAAATTAAGGACCTAGAGATAGGTAGATTACGCTGGATTATGTCGGGGGGGCAATATAATCACATATATCCCCATCATCCCACCCCAGCCCTAAACAATTACTAATCTACTCTATCTCTACAAATTTGCCTATTCTGGACAATGCGCATAAATGGAATCCTGCCATATCTGCCTTTTGTATCTGGCTTCTTTGACTTAACATAATGGCTTTCAAGGTTCAATAATATTGTAGCACATATCAGTATTTCTTTATTTTTATTGCTTAATAATATTCCATTATATGGCTATACTGCATTTTGTTCATTCATTCAACAAACAGTTCATGGAAATTTGGGTTGCTTCTACTTTTCAATTACTATGAATAATGCCACTACGAACATTTGTGTTCAAGTTTTTGTATAAACATACGTTTTTATTTCTCTTGGGTATATGCATAGGAGTAGAATTGCTGGGTCATATGATAATTCTGTTTAATGTTTTGAGGAATTGTCAAACTGTTTTCCAACTGGACTGCACTGATTTGGATTTGTACTAGTAATTTAGAATGTTTCCAGTTTTTCCACCATCTTCATTAAAACTTATTATCATCTTGGGTGCCTGGGTGGCTCAGTTGGTTAGCATCTGCCTTTGGCTCAGGCCATGATCCCAGGATCCTGGGATGGAGTCCTGTGTCGGGATCCCTGCTCTGCAGGGCGTCTGCTTCTCCCTCTGGCCTTCTCCCCACTCCTTCTTTCAATCTCTCTCTCTCATTCTTAACTCTTCTCCCCCAAACCCCTGATAGGTATATACCGTCATACTTTACATCCTTTATTTTAGTGACTCCTTGACTGATTTTTGTAGATATGCTTATTTTTAATGCTTTTGTATTTTCTACTTTTCTTGCCCCTACTCATGTTCTTTCCTTTCTACTCAAGGAGTCCCCTTTAACAGTTCTTATAGGGCTTGCTTAGTGGTGATGAATTCCTTTAACTTTTGTTTGTCTGGGAAACTATTTCTCCTATTCTGAATGATAGCGTTGCTGGATAGAATGTTTTGGCTGTAAGATTTTTCTTTTAGCACTTTGAATATATCATGACATTTCTTTCTGGCCTGCAAGTTTTTTGCTCAAAAAATGAGCTGATAACCTTATGGGATTTCCCTTGTATCTAACTGTTTTATTTTTTATTATTTTATTATTTTTTGTTTTCTATTAGTGCTTTTAAAATTCTCTCTTTATCAGTACTCTTTGCCACTTTAATTACTATGTGGACCTCCTTGGGTTGATTTTGTTGGGGGTCTCTGTGCCTCCTGGATCTGAATTTGTGTTTCTTTCCCCAGATTTAAGAATTTTCCAGCTAGTATTTCTTCATGTAATTTTCTACTTTCTTCCCCTTTCCCTCCACCTTCCAGGATCCCTATAATGCAAATGTTATGCTTGATGGTACCACTGAGTTCTCTAAGTCTATTTTAATTTTTTATTATTTTTTTCTTTCCTGTTGAACTTGATTGCTTTCCATTACTCTGTCATGCAGCTCACTGATGTGTTTTGCTTCTGCTATCTACAATTAATTCTATCTGGTAGAAATAAATTAATTCTTTTACTGAGTTCCTCATTTCTGATCGGTTATTTTTTATGTTTTCTATCTCTTTGTTGAGGATCTGACTCCTTTCTCCAGTCCAGTAAGAATCTTTATCACCATTATTTTAATTTCTTTATCAGGCAAACTACTCACCTCTGTTTTGTTTAGATTTCTTGCTGTGATTTTGGTCTATTCTTTCATTTGGGACATATTCCTCTGCCTCCTCATTTTGTCTCACTCTTTGTGTCTGCGTGTAAGGAAAGTCAGCTATGTCTTCTGCTCTTGAAAGTAGTGATCTTATGAAGGAGTCCAGTAATACCCTGCAGATCAATGTTTCCTGTTCACCAGAACCTGGCTTTTCAGAGGTGTCTCCTATGTGGGTGCATACTAGCAAGGTGCATACTGCTGTGGCTGAGCTGTATTTGCCTTCAGTCCAGTTGTCTGCAGTGGCTCTTCGCCTGTTGTGGTCAGTGTTTGATCCCTATGTTATTAGTAGGCCAGTCTGAAGCCACCTTGAGCTTAAGTTGAATCAGACCAGACATTTGCCAGAGATGCAGTAGCACCATACTGCAAAAGAATATGGGGGCAGGGCTCACCATGCCAGCAAAGCCCTCACAGAGAGGAGGGGACCCGAAGCTGCTGGGGACCAAGGCAGATTGTGTTGGGGGTGGGTTGCGTCCTCTGAAGTGTGTGGGGTTGGGACACGTGGTTTTAGCAAGATTTGCAGGTCTGTTCTGGGAAGGGACCTGGAGTTGAGGCCTGGTTGGAGTGGAGCATGTCTATAGGAGAACATGGGGGCAGGGCTTGCTGTTGGAAAGTTTAGTACCGAGTGTTGGTGCCACACTGGTTCTGGTAGTTGTCCTCTGTCCTCTCTGTGTGTGCTCAGGGACATGGGAATAAAATGGTGCCCATTAAGTCCTTTGTTCCCAGAGAAGTCTCCTAACAATCCCTGCCCCTCTAGCATACGCTCTGAGATTAGTAGACACATCTCCCTCCCATATACCCCAGGCATTTTTCAAACTGCTTCTTCTTCTTCTTCTTCTTCTTTTTTTTTTTTTTAAAGATTTTATTTATTTATTTGAGAGAGAGATTGAGAGAACGAGTGGGAGAAGGGGCAGAGGGAGAAACACACACCCTGCAGAGCAGGGGTCCCAATGCAGAACTAGATCCCAAAACCCTGGGATCATGACCTGCCTCAAAGGCAGATGCTTAACTGACTGAGCCACCCAGGTGCCCTCAAACTGCTGCCACTATGCTGTATTTCCTCAGGGATATTTGTTGTGCTGTCTCTTTTTTTTCCTTTTATACTGATCTTTCTTTATTTTATGAAGTTGCATCGACAGTAATTTCATCCCTTTAAAATGTGCAATTCAGTAGTTCTTAGTACATTCACAGTGTTTTGCAACTATCACCTTAGTCTAATTTTAGAACATTTTCATCACCCTAAAAAGAAACCCTGTATTCCACTTCCCCTTCCTCCCAGCCCTAGGCAACCACTAATCTACTCTCTGTCTCTATGGATTTGCCTGTTCTGGATATTTCATATAAATGGGATTATACAATATGTGGCCTTTTGTGTCTGGCTTTTTTCAGTTAGCATATGATTTTCAAGTTCCATCCATGTTGTAGCATTTCATATTCCTATGAGTATGAGGTTTCAGTTTCTTCACACCCTTACCAACACTTACCTTCTGTATATTTTTTAAATAGCCATCGCAGTGGGTACAAAGTGGTATTGCTTTGTGGTTTTGGTTTGCATTTCTCTGATGACTAATGATATTGAAATCTTTTCAAGTGCTTATTAGCTATTTGTATATCTTATGTGAAGAAATGTCTATTTAAGTCTTTTGCTCATTTTAAATTAGATTATCCTTTTTTATTGCTGAGTTGTAAGAGTTCTTTATATATTCTATATTCAAATACCTTATCAGGCATATGATTTGTTAATATTCTTCCCATTCTCTAGGTTTTCTTTTCATTTTCTTGATGGTCTCCTTTGATGTACTAATGTTTTTAATTTCGATGAAGTCCAATTTACTTATCTTTTCTTTTGCTGCTTGTGTTTTTGGTATTATAAGTAAAAAACCATTGTCTAATCCAAAGTGATAAAGATATGCCCATGTTTTCTTCTTAGAGTTTTGTTTTAGCACTTATATTTAGACCTTTTAATCAACTTTGAATTATATTTTGAATATGGCGTTATGTAAGAACCCAACTTCCTTGTCTTTCATGTGCCAGCACCATTTGTTGGAAAATACTGTTCTTTCCCCATAGAATTACTTTGGCAATGTTTTCCAGGAAAATCAATTGGCCGTATGTGTGAAGGTTTATTTCTGGTCTCTCAGTTCTGTGCCATTTACCTATTGATCTGTTCTTAAACTAGTATCGCACTGTCTTGATTACTGTAGCTTAATTTTTCAAGTTGGATAGTCTGAATTTTCCAACTTTGTTCTCCTTTTCCAAGATTATTTCAGTTATTCTGGATTCTTTGTGTTTCCATAAGAATTTTAGTGTCAGTTAATTAATGTTTTTCATCAGATTACTGTTATCAACATGTAAGGAGTAAATCTGATATGGAAGAGCCTTTCTCCACACCTAGTTACTCCCTTGAATTACCATCTTCTCTCTTCCAAATCCAGGTAAATGCCTCTGAGTCCTGAATTCTCCATCTGTGAACCAAAGAGGCACACTTATCTGGGAAGGGACGGTCACCTGGTACATTGACTGTCCTGTCTTTCAGCAATAAACTAGCTCCCTCCCATCCACTTCCCCAGAGCTGCACGGGAGCTGGACGCCTCTGTCATGCTGTCTTTTTAAGAGGAAGGGCTCTGTTTCCTCTTGCCCTCTCAGCTCTCCCAGGAGTCTACTGATTTTTAAAGTTCCATGTTTTAACCCTTGCTGATTATAAGAACTCATGGAATTTGGCTCTTCTTGTTTTCAAAGCCACATGTTATGGGAATTCCTCGTCCCTTTGCAGGCTCCCTGGTATGAGTCTGTTTCTTTCCCCTCCTATGCCCACCATATCCCTCACTCCCATGGACAGTTCTGTGGGCCCATTTAGCTTCCGCCCACATCTTCATCTTTCCCATCCTCTTGAGTGCAGCCTCTTGTTTACATTTAGCTATGGATAGTTTTGTTCTGCCAATTTTCAGGTCTAATAAACTAAGCAGAAGACATAGAAGGAAATGACACACTATGACATGCTATGACAGTTGGTCTTTATCCTTGAGCAATGGGAACTCATTAGTGGGATTCAAAACAGAGAGTGATATTACCATATTTTATTGGAAGTATTATTTTCATTGGAAGGCAAAGCATGTATTTGAGAGAAGCATATCTGGCAGTGGGAAGACCAGTTTGGAGGCAAGTTTATAACTGAGAAAGAGATGATGATGAGATATGGTTACAATGAAGATGGGTGGGTTGGATTGAAATCAAGATACACTAATGATGTAGAGTTAGCAGGACTTGGTGAATGAAGAGGAACAGAATTTGTGGCCATCCTTAATGTACAAAAGAAGGACTTTTTTCTGTTAACATTAAAGAAAACTGAACCTATTTCAACTTTGTAGAGAAAGAGTCAGAAGTAATAAGAGACAAGTAGAGCAAAGTCCTTGAGAGAAAAAAAAGGAAAATGGGATAAGAATCCAGATGAAGAGGTTGGCTTTCTTTATTCTTAGATGAGGAATAGCATCTCCTCATTTCAAGAAGGGATAGAGTTCATATCTGAGAGCTAGCAGGAGCCCAGACTCCGAACTCTAGGCTCTGGGAAAGGGATTGGAAAGTGTAGAAGGAGGAATTGGATATATTACCTTCCCTAGAAAGTTATGTGAGTGCCTGTTCAATTGCCTGAGCTCATACTGGTAGAATTCTTGCTTGGAAACTTGTACTGTCTTGGTTAAGTAGGTTGTAATCTAAGAGCAATAAATAATGTTTGAGGAAAATGGAGATGATTTGAAAAATCACCAAAAGTCATAAGAGAGAACACTGACCTGGAGAATAAAAAGATTGCCAGCCACTATCAAGTTCCCAGTTAGTTGAAAATTATGACTTTCTAGTGGCATCAGTCTTTACCATTGTGTGGCTCTGTGCATGAGCACATGGCTGCCTTGGTGTGAGGGCAAGAAGACTAACAACTAGATCTGAAGTTAGAGTTTTACCCAAGAGAGCAATCACAGGGCAAAGAAAGCTATGATCAGAGAGTGGGGATATTAGAACCTGAAACTTTGGAGACTCTCTTCCAAATATTGACAAGATCCCAGACATGAGTGTAAAGGAAAGCTGGTGAGATGAGGTGGAGGTGAAGACCCACCTCAAAGATGAAGAGGTCTAGATTTGGGGTTTGCACAGACAGTGTATCACTTAACCTGTTACAGTGTCTAGATCAACGTATTTGTCAGCAACTCTGCTTTACATAGACCACATTGGTTAGAATTTACAAGACACCTATGATGGAAGTTACTGTATTCCAATATTCAGATGAAAATTAGAATCTTAGAAAGTTTGAGTACCTTGCATAAGGTCACACAGATATTAGGAGTAGTAATAATAACATTTCATAGCAATTTACTATGTGTTGTCAGGCATCACTCTAAATGGTTTATATTCTAAGTTTCAATTGCTTCGAAAACCATTTATTATTGTTATCACCATGTTAAGAGAGGCGGCACAGGAAGTTTTCATACCTAAGGCCACATGGCTACTAAGTGGCAAGAATTTGTACTTAGAGGAAGTGTCATAAATAGACAAAGAATCAAACTTGATGTTGCTCCAAAACCTGTGGTTTAGCTACTCAGAAATAGCCTCTATTTATTACATTTGGAGTGCTTTTCATTCAAGAGACTCAATGAAAAAAATTTCTCCTAAGGATATTAATGGAGAGTTTAATCTATGCAAGATTAAAATTTTAAGCATAAGGAAATAGATGAAACTTAAATTCACAATGCCAAAAAAAAAAAAAAAAAAAAGGAGAAAGAAAAAAGAAGCCAAATAGGGTATTTGTGCAGAGTACTGAAAGAAGGAGGGAAAGGCAGAAATATGAAGGAAAATGAGGCAAAAGTAAAAAGTCACTGAGGAGGTGTCTTTGCTAAATTTTGTTGTCTCTGAAGTGGCAACAGCTCCTCCTGAATTAAAGGAAGATGTTATTTGGGTTCCTCACGAGGATGGTTGCCTTTTTCTTTTTTAGGCGGACAGCAAAGTGCAAGGATTTTACAAGCAAGAATCCAGAACCTGGTGTAGTTACTCTTAGTACTATCCACCTGAACCCCTGGGGAGGTAGGGACTGGCAGCTTCTCTTCCCTGTCAGTCCATACACATCCTTCTATGCCAACTTCACCAGCTGGGCACCAGCCCCCGTTTCCCTTTCTTCTCAGAGTACTACCCTTTCTTCCACAACCACTGATTAAAATCTGCCAAAGGGGCATAAGGAAGCTGAAAGCAATATGTCTCTTGACTCACTAGTTGTGTTATACTTACATTTAATAAAGGAGCGTGAGGAAATAACATCGAAGTGTTTCTATATGAGTCTAGACTTGCTGCAGTGACAGTGGCTATAATTTTTATTTATAAATAATATTAATAGAAAATGGGAACCCCTGCCTTGAGGAACTGTCATAAGCACAATATTTTCCCCTCAAACTTGAGAAATCGGTATAGTTTGAGGAAAATAAAAACCTGTGTGTCTAGACCAAGTTTTAGAGCTTTCTCTATCACACGTCATTCGAATCCCCTGAGTCTCATTCTCCTTGTCAATGTAAAAAAAGAACCATCTTCAGAGAATCATCATAATAACCAAATCATTAAGATGAGAATCAGTAATATATATGAATAACCTTTGACCTGCTTTAGAAACTAGCTCATTATAACTCTTCTTCGTTTGGAAATCATAGATCCTTAGACCCAAGCACTAAAGTTCTATTTGCCGGGTACCTGGTGCTTAGTGGAAACAGCTGTAAGTCAGTGCAGAATGCTTAACTTGCGACAAAGATGTTATTTCATATTTAATTCCTTGTGGAGCAAATGTATATCGCATTCACTAGAAGATGAAATTGGAAGTTTATTACCAATCCAGACGTTCCAAGTACATGTATGTAGATTATCATTATTTTCTTTTTCCTCTGCAAAGACCTGATGTGGTTTTTTGTTTGTTTTTTTGGTTTGGTTTGGTTTTTTGAAGACTTTATTTATTTATTTGACAGAGAGAGACACAGCAAGAGAGGGAACACCAGCAGCGGGGTGGGAGAGGGAGAAGCAGGCTTCCCACCAAGCAAAGAGCCTGATGCGGGTCTCTATTCCAGGATGCTGGGATCACGACCTGAGCCAAAGGCAGCCACTTAATGACTCAGCCACCCAGGCACCACTTGTTTTTATGTTTTTATTGTTTTGTTTTGTTTTTTAATCAAAATGACTAGTACATGGAAACAATATATAGTTGAAGTTACTATAAAGATCACAACTAGATGAGAGCCTAATTATTCAAATAACATGGTTTGGGCAGTTAAAACATTCAGTGATTTTATTAATTTTTTATCTTGTATTTATTTTTTAAACGCTCAGTCATTTTATGATCTATTACTGTTTGCTTTATTTTGTGGGAAGTGGAAAGTAGGGAGATTTTTATCTCATTTAAGATACACCTGACTAGGACTTATTTTTTTTAACTTTTTTTTTTTTTTAAATTTGTTTGACAGACAGATCACAACTAGGCAGAGAGGCAGGCAGAGAGAGAGGGGGAAGCAGGCTCCCTGCTGAGCAGAGAGCCTGATGCGGGGCTTGATCCCAGGACCCTGGGATCATGACCTGAGCCGAAGGCAGAGTCACCCAGGTGCCCCCTGACTTGGACTTTTAACCGAAACTCTGGTTGGTTTAATATTGGCTTTCTTAAGCTCTTCTGATTAATTTTAATTTAACTGCATCCATATAAAAAAGGGTCCTACTACATCTAGTCTGTAGGCTGAATTTTAGCTGGAGATGTGTTTTGTTTAGGAAGCACAGATTTTATAGGTTAGAGAATGGATGCACCTTTTCTTTTTTTTTTTTTTTAAAGATTTTATTTATTTATTTGACAGAGAGAGATCACAAGTAGGCAGAGAGGCAGGCAGAGAGAGAGAGAGAAGGAAACAGGCTCCCTGCTGAGCAGAGAGCCCGATGCGGGACTCGATCTCAGGACCCTGAGATCATGACCTGAGCCAAAGGCAGTGGCTTAACCCACTGAGCCACCCAGGCGCCCCGGATGTACCTTTTCGATAGGTGTACACTCTCCACCATCCTAATTAAGCCTCCACCTCTCTACACACTTAGCACCCATCCTACACCCAGCTGCCTCACTCGTTTATGTAAATTGCCTGGCCCTTGTGGGCATTGGCGTTTGGGGGCTTCTGATTCATGGAAAGGAGGAAATAAGAAATAACCCAGATATATGTTTCTGTACTGTCATTACAGCATGGAAAGAGAGTTCCATTTTTATTGTGAATACACACTATGAATCCTGGTACTGCGTTCTTGGGTTTTAAAAAAGTTCTGCCACTATTAATAATCTAAACACGGTCTAGTTTTTCCAATAATTGCTTCTAGCATTCTGTTAGGTAAGCAGCCAAAGAAAGACTAAAGGGACACTGGATATTCAGAGAGAGAGAATTCCTGTCAACCTGCCTGAAGGAAGGAAAAAAAGGCAAATCTGGCAGGTCAAGGGCTTTCTACTCAATGCCCATCTGATTGCCCACAAAGCTTCTGTGATGTGGCGCTGGCTCCAGCTCATCTCCCTATTTGCACATGCATGGAAACACGTTTTGTTGAAGCTACTTGACAACATTTCATGTTTATTGTTTACTTGTCATTCTGAGAAACCACACACAGACTGTTTGGGTTACACCTAATGACAGTTTTTATTCATTTTACAGTTTAATGTTTCTTTTTATTTAACTTTTGTTATGGTTTAACAACTCCTTTCATTTATCGGAATTGTAGACAAGTTTGAAATGTGAGTGCACCCGTAAGACAAACACACATCATTACCTTTCCCTCTCCTGGTGTGCAGTCCTTTGTGAAATCTGCCAAGAGAGTGTAGATGCTGACGCATGGGGAGTCGGGGAGAGGGGAAGGATGGCTTCAAGAAGGCCCAGGCATTTTACGGGTATTTCTCTGAGAAGGTTTCTCCTGATCAGATGGGAGCCATGGGATAGATGTACCAGGTTGTCTACAAAGTGCAAGGTGATAATAAGACTTCAGCAAAGGTATTTCTAAGAATATAAAGTCCCTGGGGGAAAGCTAGCACTTAGTTCCCTTTCCTCCCCAATCCAAGGAACATTATACTGATTTGTGATTAGAAAGGAATCACCCGTGGAAAATCTGAATACACACCTTGTTCCCTACCCTGACTTCAAATTAACCAAGTTGAGAGGTAGAGGAATGAATATTTCACTTGGGATTGGTTATTTATTCATATGACAAGTAATTAGAAAAACCAACCATACTTGGCTTACTTCTGCTTCTCTACCACAATAGGACTGGCAAAACAAGGGAGCTGTTAGCTTATGTGTGCCTGCTTCTAAAGCTATTTTAGCTTCTGCATGCCATGCTAAAAGTCATTAACTGACGTGATAACAATTGATGTAAATCAGGATGCCTCAATCTTGGTGTCTAAAAGAAGGTCATGGTACCCAAAGACAATGTTAAAAATACATTTTAGGGATAACCTGCTAACCAAGTAGAAGCAAGGAAACATTGATGTTGCTAGTTGGAAATTGTAGCCATTGGACTGGAGAAATTTGAGATGGAATGATAACAGTATTTTGCTGAGTTTTCAGTGCACAACAGTTTAAGTTCAGGGGAAATAACTTGGGATTCCGTAACCACGTATACAAGTAGTAGTTCAGAGGAAGTCATGTCTCTAGAGAGGGTAAAGCTACAGAAGAAATCAAAGCTCAGGTCGAACAGGAGCTTTGTGAAGTCAGGAAGAGCCTATCCAGAGGCCCAGAGCCATCTTCAGTCCATGGAGGGTGCTAGGGGATTTCATCAAAAACAAATTGAAACTATAATCTAGTTTAAAAAAAAAAAAGGGTATATTCCCAACTATTTGGTTTTGTATTTTTGTTTTTTGCTTTGCTAGTTTGGGTGAACCATGAAAGCAGATTTACCATGTTTTATGAGTGGTGAAGCAGTTTGGCCTGTTTTTAGTTTTAGTTACCTGTTTTCTTACTCATGGTTTTCAGGTTATTTTTTCCTAATTAACTTTCAGGTCACTAAGACTTGCTCTGAAGTTTGACTGTGTTTGTGAATTTTTTTTTTTTTTAATTTTTACTCATCTATTTGACACACAGAGAGAGAGAGAGATCACAAGTAGGCAGAGAGGCAGGCAGAGAGAGAGGGAGAAGCAAGCTCCCTGCTGAGCAGAGAGCCCGATGTGGGGCTCAATCCCAGGATCCTGAGACCATGACCTGAGCTGAAGGCAGAGGCTCAACCCATTGAGCCACCCAGGCGCCCTGTTTGTGAATTTTTAAAGAAATTAAGAATTAGTGGCAGATGAATGTTTCCATATGTGAGTTTATATTCTTACAACTTTTGCATACCTATGATGATCTTACAACATTAGAATTTTTTTTTTTCCTTAAATAGTGTCAATAAAGCTCCGACCACAGAATAAGGGAATCCCAACCGAGAAATCTCTGTGGTATAAATGGTTGATGAAATAGAAGCTGATGAGGAATGGAGAAAAGTGGCCAAAGGAAGTCAAGGAAGCCGCAGTCAGAGAGAGCCAATGGGGGTTCCTGAAGACCTCATGATTGTGGCCACAAAAGAAAGAGTCAACATATGTCTGATCCAGAAAGTGGGAAGCTGGAATCCTATTTTACAACTCAATGGCCAAATAAGAGCCATTCCATTTATTTCCTAGTCTTTCTCCTCCCATTACCTGTGACCCTGATGAGATAAATGGGAGCAGATAATGAGGTGAGGAGGAGATGAGTGGAGAAGGCAGATGGCTTGCCAATTACAGGCTGAGGAGAGGGAAAAGGCTTCCCTTTGAATAAAAATTGAAGAATTGCTTAATATCTTGAACTTTTGACAGTTTACATATCTGTAGTAAAACTACTTACAATGACTGTAGGATTTTCTGTTGCCTGAGTGTGAGCAGAGATATTGGGGCTTCTGGAATTTTTACATTGTACATTTCCACCCACTAAATAATGTGTCCAGGGATTATTGAAAGCAACATAAAATCACATTTAATCATATGCCATGTGTGTTGAACGTATAGGTTAGAAGGTAAATAAAGGAAAACCTTCCTCAAACAGATTTAAACAAAGCCTGGGTGATGTGATCCAGGGGTTGGGTTGACATCAGGTAAGGCTTGATCATTCTGTCCTTCTGTTGGTTCCTTTGTGGTCCTAAGATGTGTGCCAAAAGTACCCTAAGCTGCATACTTTCTGTTTCTTGTCTAGCTGGAAAGAGAGGCTTTTTTTTTTGTCCTGATACATTCAACAAAAGCAAATTGAAAGATTCAAATCCAAAGATTCACCTAGTTCAAACTACCCATGAAACTCTCTCTGGCCATGTGGTAGATCCATTGATTGCTTAGTTTAGATCACATTCCAGAGGCTATGGTCATCTTTCCTGAAACCATATAGGCTCTGCAATCATTGCATTGGCAAGGGGGAAATGATTAATGAACTGCAGAGGTGGAAAAATGCCAAGTTTAAAATCTTTAATCTTCATAGCAACCTTGTGAATTAGGTTATATTATTACCCCATTTTTCAGATGAGATAAATTTCCCAAGGACAAATAGCTTGTAAGTGGTGATTTGAGAATGAAATCCAGGTCATTCTAACTTTGTACTTCAAAGTCATTCTATTTTACAGTCCCACTTATGGAGCACAAATTAAACCTATAAATGTTATCTAATCTATACCAGGGAAGGATTTTAAGTTTTGTCTTCCATAACTTTCAGGTTGTAGAAGAACCTGTTGGGAAGCTTTAAAGTCTAGAGATGAAAAATAACTTTCTCTCCCAGAAACAAAAAATCTTATCAATCATATATAATAAGAGTTTTACTTGAGTTTTGAAAACTTTAAAAAGGTTCTTTCATTCTTGTTTATGGAAAACTCAGAAGTAATATATGAACCTTGAGAGCAAAGCTCCTGTTGATTTTGAATTTATCTAATATCCCAAATGCTATATGTAACATTTGTGCTTTTTTTTTTTTTTAACCTAAACTGAATATGGCAAGGTTTAAAGCTTAGGAAATCAAAGAAAAGAGAGGATCCTAACAGCCAAATTGACTGGAGAATTCAAGAGCTGTTAGCATTATGAATGGAAGCTATTACCTGACAAAATATTGCTGTAGGAGGTTTAGTCTGGGACATTAAAACAAATCGTTGTCCTGGGCATTGGAGTTAAATAAGGGGGCATGATAATGAAGTTTCATTGTCTTGAATCTGTCGGAAATAGATATTCCAGGGCTATGAGCTCATAAGCATTAATGCTGTAGGACTGTACCTTGATAAGTCTCCTTTAGGGAAAAGGTAACTGAGCAAATTATGCTCGTGGTACATTGGCATATCTTATAACCCACTTCTTATTTTAGAAATACTTAATATTATTAATTTACCTAAATGCCAGGGGAGACAGATGCTCAGAGATTTTCTAATTGCCCAAAGAGTTATATTCTAAAACTGGAAACCCCAGGTGGTCCCACCTCGATTCTGAATGGCAAGAGAGGAATCTTGCTGCTATTCTCACATGTTGCCCAGCAGAGCTGGGAAAGGCTGAAATACTTGGTCATTTTTTCCCAACCAGCTCTCACCTTGCTTCTCAGGAACCACGTCGACAAGATTCCCATCGAGTGGCTGAACGATGACGGCAGGGGCTTCAGAAAAATTAGGATGGATTCTTTTATATTTAACAATCCCCTTCTCACAGCTCAGTTTCTGAATGGACACTAAAGCAGGGGTGGGGGAGTCTCTAAGATAAATAGAATCCCCAAACTTATTTTAATCAAATTTTGTTCAAGAGGAATGTCATTTCTTTTTCTTTTTTCTTTCTTTCTTTCTTTTCTTTTTTTTTTTTTTTATAAAATTTCCCTCTCTTCCCATCTATATTTTCACTTTATTCATGTCATTACAAATGCTGTTAATGTGAATTTGCGAAACCGATGGAGTAATAGATTTTAAATTCTGTGGAAAATGTAGGCTTTGTTCTGCTTGTGTGGGCAACTTGCAGTCATCCCCAAATGTCAAAGTCTTAGGGAACTCAACGTCTTTAGGGCCTTTAAAAATAATATCCTTTTAGGGACATAGACATATTTACTGAAATACATAACAGAAAATAAAGTTCTTTGCCTTGCTTTACACCCTGGAGTGTGATAAATTTTGTGTGCTGTAGACTAAGCCAGTTCTCTTGTTTCTCAGAGGATTTCGTTCAGCACCAGAATGTCATTGTGATTTTAGTACTCGATATTTTGGCCCTTGGAATGACCATTTGTTTTGTAGAGTACGTGATGGAAACTCCCCTGCAATGTTATTAATACCTTTTAAACATTTCCTATAATTATTTCAATAACTCTAAGGAAAATTCCTGTTTTAAAAGATCACCTTTCTGTTGAGGGACAATTTATAGCTGACGTATAACTCAAAAGAAGTGAGAGAGCAATCACCAAGAGGAATGAGATAGTCAGTTTCTCCAGACTAACACATAAAAGGATTTCTTGGGAACTAAACTCAGCAGTAAAAGAACACAGGATTAGTCACACTAAGTTGGATGTATCAGTCCCACCATTCTTTCTTATGAGGGGAAATGCCTAGTGTTTTGTAAGAAAATAGCAAGGCCTCAGGATATATCCCACCAGTTGTTTCCTTAAAGGGAAAAGATTATTTGAAAAAGTTTTGGGTGGGAACATGGAGACGCAAATGGAAAGAACAGAAACGTACTGCGTCATCAAGTCCCCATAACTGGCTAATCCCTAGTTTTTATGGCGATGCATATTAGGGCAAGGAATGGTTAAATCCTCAGTTGTTCTTAGGTATAGAAATTCTCACCCTTTCCCCCTGCCCCATAATTTCAGGAAATATTTCAGTGGGAAATGCCTCTCCATTTTCATCAGCTGTTAAAATGTAATGGGGAGTTGCTCTGCAGGGGGCCCAAAGTTTGTCATACAAGGGAAGTTCTAGAGATCTTCTGTACAACCCTGCACCTATAGTTAGCAATGCTATATTATTATACACTTAAAATCCTAGAGGGTGGATATCGTGTTACCCGTTCTTATCACACTTAGGAAGGGAAGGATGGATGGAGGGAGAGGAAGGAAGGAAGGAAAGAAGGGAGGCGGGGACAGAGGGAGGGAAATCAATAGCAACGACAACAAAAGTAATGTTCTAGAAAAGGAAGCTTCACTTAGTTTTAGAGGCAATGCTAGCTTGGCAGAATTGGGTATAGTGTTGTGTTGGAGCCACTTTGATTCCATCTTCTCTCTAGTTCAGAGGTTTCACCATGTCCACTGGTAGTCCACGTTGGCCCTGGCAAGGACTTGGCAAAAGCTATTCATGAAGAGATGGGCTCCTACCCCCACCCTTATATGTAATTGAAAAGTTTTGTTTTCATAAGGACACTACTTAAAGTGATGTAGAAATGAACATAGTTTCCTTCTAGATGTTTTTCAGTTTGCAAAATTCTGGATACATTCATCAAAGAGGAACTAGTCTCCTTTTGATTTCATTGCGTACCTCCTTGCTTTGTTGAGACTTGTGACCCGTGTGCCCGTTGGGAAAGTCACATGGGCCTTATGCACAGCAGCTTCTGTTGCATTTTCCTTTGATCTTCTTCTAGATTCCAAAGCCATTTAAAAAAATCAGAGCTGACGTATGCTTTGCAAAAATTTGTCTCTCTTTGTGGTTATTCATTTGGTTTCTAAAGCGAAAACATTTCTCAACTGCTTTTTAATTTTTCTGTTCATTTCTGCTTTTATTTTCTACCGTACAAATTCATACAAAACTTGGCAATGCAATATTCCTTTAATAAAATGGGTTCCACAAAAATGTTTGCCATAAATCACTGCCTTCTCAATGCCACAGTGGAAAGGATTTTATAAGCCTCTCTGGTTTTAGGTGAATCAAACAAAAAATTGGGGATTTATTGTTGTCTAAAAACCTTGATCATCTATATCCTCTAGTCTAAAGTCATTTTTCTCTGCCCTATTATTAAATATTCCACCATCTCCCCTTTCCTTTGCCCAGATGCACTAGGGGAAGCCTAACATGTTCTTTACTGCTTGACCTTAGTTCTTTGGTATGATTTTGCCAAGTCAGTTCTTACTGTGTGACAAATACTTTCACTCTTCGAAATGGCTTGGGATATTAGGAATTTGCACTTAGTGACATTTCTGGTGATTTTCATTTCTTTTAAGACCGTTAATCCATATTTTTTCTTCAATACCAAATATGTAAAAATTTTAAGGATAGTCCTGTTTTTGTTTTAGCCATATGATTTTTTGCGTTCTTTACTTTCCCTGGTCATATCTCTGGAGAGAGATCAAAGTGGAAAGAAGAATTGGAGGAGCAATCAGTCCTCATCAAAGATGAGAAGTCAGATATTAATTCATAGTACAGAGGTTTAAAGATGACAGAAGTGCCTTGAATACTTGGGTAGGAGTCACTTTAACAACTCTGTGCACTTTAACAACTGAAGGGCCTGAGGAAAGAATCTGATGTGTGATGTAAAAGGAAGACAGGGAAATGCGCTGAAGTTTGATAATCTTGGAACAAGAGAAGTTGCAGGAACCTTCAAGAATCCTATGAAACTCAAAATTTTCACAGATAAAAAGATTTCCAAGAACTTCTCACAGAATTTCTTTTTCATGAATTGACCTTCTATTCATGAAGTTATAATTAATTTTAGGCCAAGAGTAATCCAAAGATTCTTTTGGAGCAGCTTGAGAGATTTAAATATGCTTGGGAAATAATTTATAACCTCCATTCCCACATATAGTCAGTATCACCAATTCCTCTCTGGTTTCCCCTAATGAGAATCAAGGGCTAATTCTTCCATGGTGTTGCCAGGGACATGAGCACTGAGGGACCAGAAATATAGAAGGAAATGACTATCCCAGCATCTGTACAGCCATCACTAGAGATTTATTTCTCTGAGACATGAGACCTTTTCTTCAAATCCTGAAACATTAGAGATGAAAGGAATCTTAGAAATAAGACCAATTCCACTGTCTTATAGTGAATAAATTGAAGTATAGAATAACCAATTTGTTCAAAGTTACAATTAATGTGTTATTATCTGGGACTAGAAATGGATTCTTTTTAAAGCCATTACAATTAGTTACAACTGAAATCTAACCCAAAGGAAATTTGCCCAAAAAATCCTGAGTATCTTAGTCTGGGTTCCGCCAAAAGGAGAGCCTGAACAAAGGGTAGAGGGAATGGAACAAAGAAAGAGGAAAATCCAGTTTGAGGAAGAGCTTGACCACCCTAACTTGCACCAGGGGTTCAGGGGCCTGTTGCTCAACCTCCCTGAAACCCTTATGAAATACTCACAGGGACAAAAGAAGAAAGCCTTTATCTATTGACTTCTACTGGTCAATAGTGGTTCCATGAGCATGAAGTCTCTTGGAGATCTCTACTGTGCATACAGAAGTATGGAACAGCTTCCCACACTGTGGCATCCCAGAAGCTCCTAGGTAGGAAGCGATAAGGACAGAGTTTAGGCCTTCTGTGAGAGGCTGTCTCAGTCTTCCATCAGAGATGGGATGGAAGCCTGCATCAAACCAGTGGCCACAAAATAGCCACAGAGGTTAGGTCAGGAGAGTTCTGAAGGGCAGCCTAAGACGTGTCTTCTGAATTCTCAAGACAAACTAAAAACATCTGTGGGAAGGGCAGGAAAACTTTGGTCTGGCCACCCTTCTTCACTGGCCCTTCCAATAAGTCTTGTAGAATCCACATCTCCAATGTTTCCCAAACTCTTGATGTCTCTAGTCTTTGCTGGTAGGCTTGCTTTCTCCCTACAATGTCAGTGTAACCACCAACACTTCCTAAGTTTAATATCTCGCTTCTTTAATCCAGGAGAAAATATTCTGTGTCTCTCTATTCCAAGTATATACATCTCAAGGATGGGATATTGGCCTAACGGAGGATAAATGCCAATTCCTGGATTAGAAGGCAGGATCATAGAGGACATAGGAAATGTGGGTGGTGGGGCAGAGAAGGCACTTGCCACAAGAAAGAGAAGTGGTCTGTGATAGGTGGATGAAGCAGTATGCTCCCAGTAAATCAATCCAGCATTTTTCCTTTTACGGGTTTTCTATTAAATGAGACCATACTTAAAGGGGTAATAATGAGTTAACATTTTAGTGCATATTCTTCAAGCTTTAGTGCATGTCTTCCACTCTGAGACAATGGAAATGGGACCCAGGATAGACACCTAGAAAGGGGGAGATGATGTCACAATAGGAGATAGGACCGTTTTTCCTGTTTTACAGTTAACCCTAGGATTATTCCTGGATTTAGTCTCCTTAAAGACTATGAAGGTGCAGGCAATCCAATGCAATATTACATATAGATATATATTTTAAACCATGGGTTAATACTTTTATAAAAAGAAGAATTACTGGGGCGCCTGGGTGGCTCAGTGGGTTAAGGCTCTGCCTTTGACTGGGGTCATGATCCCAGAGTCCTGGGATCAAGCCCTGGATCGGGCTCTCTGCTCAGCGGGGAGCCTGCTTCCTCCTCTCTCTGCCTGCCTCTCTGCCTACTTGTGATCTCTCTCTGTCAAATAAATAAATAAAATCTTTAAGAAAAAAAAAAAAAGAAGAATTACTGAAGTCTTTTCTTTTAGTGCATTTTTACTTATTGAGGTTATTTTCCTATTAATGTGGAACTTACCTGGAGATGACAAGAGGAATTAAATATGAGAAAAATGTTGGTTTACATCCTCTCATCAGAAAATGAAAAGTCAAGGGGTGCCTGGGTGGCTCATTTGGTTAAGCGTCTGCTTTCGGCTCAGGTCATGATCCCAGGGTCCTGGGATCGAGCCCCGCATCGGGTTCCCTGCTCGGCGGGAAGTCTGCTTCTCCCTCTCCCTTTGCCTGCCACTTCCCACTGCTTGTACTCTTGCATGCACACACACTCTCTCTCTGTCTAAAGAATCAATTTTAAAAATCTTGAAAAAAAAAAAGAGAGAGAGAAAGTGAAAAGCCAAATGAAGATTTTCAGCACTTGTATTTAGAATACTTGCTATGCCCAAATAATAGCTAATATCCTTTGAATACTTACCATGCATCAAGCCACGTGCTTCCTGTTTTATATGTGTTCATTTATTCAATCCTCAGAACTTCCCGGTGAGATAGATGCTATTCTCCTCTAATTTTCCCCAGTTGGAAGAATAGAAACACAGAGAAATGACAGGCTCTAGTTTTAACATTTAATAAGTGGTAGACCTGGGATTCAAACCCAGGCAGTCTGGTCCCGATTTGCCATGTTGCCTTTCTGAGAATTTTAAAGCAATTGCCTAAACCACTGCACTAAAATGGAAAAATGCCCTCAGCTGAGTTTTTAATTGCAGACTTCTTTTTTGTTTGTTTTTTTTGAATTATCTGGACTTCTGCCTCTAAAACAATATTTACCTAAAATTGACATATGTTAAGAATGTCATGCTGATGCATGCCCTTTCCAAATTATTTGAGATATGTTGTGGTATTATCCTTTGCCATATTTTTCACAGAGATGAATACCATAAAATAGATTCTGGCAAAGTAAACAAAAAAATAAAATTAATGAACAGCAGTAAACCTGACAATTAATTACCAGCAGAATACATGGGAAAATATTAAAACATTTCCTTCCTGAGCATAGGTAGGTATGAGAACCTTCATTATACTAATACTCATAAAATATTCCTTGTACCTTGTTAGACATTAGATATTGATCCTCTTGAAATCATTATATCCAAGTATTGCTTGTTAAATTGAGAACTACAATTCAAGAGATATCTCAAGGGGAGAAGCATCAATTTAACCACTGGTTCTTCAGAAAAAAACAAACTATTGTGGGCCTTCTTAACTTTATTAATCACTAAATAATGTATTTATGTGTGTGTGTGTAGTTTGTGTATGTATGTTTAATGGAAAAAGGCTTCCCCTTTTTTTTCAAGTTTTCCTTCTCACCCCTGCCTCCTGGAAAAACACTGGTTGGTCTCCAGGAGGAGACCAGTATTTTCATGCATCATTACCAGCCTATATTTACTGTGGACAGTTTGTTCAAGCAGTGGCAAGTACTAGAAGCTGGAGCTACATCAGATTCTTTCACTAGTCTGGGACCAAGGAAGTTGCCATCAACCGCCTAAGTGTTTTATTATGGGGAAGAAAAAGATTGTAATATACTGGGGTGCTTCTGCATCATAGAATACTTTAACATATTAACTGCTAATTTTACACATGTATTTTTCAAAATTACTAGAACATTTTCCTTTTTTGTTTAAAGACTGGTGCTTTGCAAGGAAAATGTTGCCTGAATTTTAAACATTCTTTGGAATCCAATGTTTTGGGGGGATTTTGAGGTTGAAATTATTAAATTATCATAGTTTTGTGCCAAACTTGGCATTATCAGAGTTGAAATGAAACTATTTAATTTTAAAAGAAGATTTTATTTTTGGTAGCAAAGTGGGAGCAACTTATTACAGGTTGTTCTTTGCAACATAGCACAAGAGGAGAGAAACATAGCACAAGAGAGAAAGCTAATGAAGCAAAAAAACATCCTTTATTAGTGAGTGCTATAAGAGCGGAGTGGCAAACTATAGTCCACTTTTTGTAGTTACAATGAAAACTAATGGGAAAATTGGAATATGCAGCTTTGATCTAGAAAGTGAGTGGTGAAACAGTGATAGTGGTAATTACTGGAAGGTACAAGATGTGTCATATGTCGTCTGCTATACCTACAACTGATCACATTACCTTGAATGTCCCTTTTTGTCTAGCTTGGTTGGAAGTTGAGGAAGGAGGTTAGAGCAAGGATCTGATTGGCAAAGAGCTGTCCAGATGCAATAAGAGAATTTGCTCTTTTGTAATTGTAAGAAACGGTCTAAAAATTCTACATGTGCCTGGTTAATGCTACTCTCATTTTACCTTAGAAAACTACACATATTAATTAGAGTAAATGTTATATTCTGATCCAACAATCTTAAATAAATAGAAGTTTATTCATCTCTAATGTAAAAGGCCATTTTAGAACAATGGGGTAGCTGTGCTCCACAAACTACTAGGGACTCAGATTCCTTTCATCTTCGTCTCCACCATCATTTACAAACTTGAAGTTTGGGTTGCTGGCTCATAAACAGTCCTGTTTGTGGAAATAAGAACCAAAGTCTAGGAGAAGCAGCTTGTCTTCAAGTCAGAGGCAATTTAGATTGGATCTCTCTCTATCTCTCTCTCTATCATCCATTCTTCCACACTCCTGTTGACCCAACAAATCCTCATTAAGCACTGACTATGTGCCAAGTACTGTTCTAGGTGTTAGAGAAATAACTATGAATAAAAAGATGAAAATATTTTTGCCCTAGTATAGATTCTTTTCTAGGGAGGGGAAACATCTAATAAGCAATTTTGAATAAGTAAAATATTTTGATGATTGTAAGTGCTATGGGAAAAAAGCAGGAGTGGGAAATGGGGAATGTATAGTGTGTAATTTTAGAGTGGTCAGGCAAGGCCTTGCTGATAGGTATTTAAGCAGAGATCTGAGGGAGGAAAGGGGTTGCCATTCAGATATCTGGAGGAAGGCCATCCCAGGCAAAGGGAACGGTTAGTACAAAGTTCCTGAGGTGGCACCATGCTTTCTGGTTATGTATCAAGGGGCCAATGTGACTGGAGGACAATAAGCAGGGGCAGAACAATAAGAGGTAAAGTCAGAGAAGTAACAAGAGGCTCATTTAGAACCTTAGACACACCTTGATCGAGGCTTTTTTCTAAGTGAGGGACGTGCTCTAATTGCTCTGTTGAGAATAGACTACATGTCTGAGAGCTGGAAGACGGGTTAGGAGGCAATGGCAGTCACCCACCTCAGAGACGATGGTGCCTTGGACAAAGATGACAGTGGTGGAGATGTAATTAGATTCTGATGAGTGTGTTTTGAATGTCATTTGAAGATAAAGAGACAGAATTTTCTGATGGATTGAATTTGGGGTATAAGAAAGAGGAATTAAGGATGACTACATGGTTTCTAAGCTGGAAAGAGAGAAGGACAGCTGGGGAAGACGGCAGGAGGAGCAGAAGTGAAAGGGGGGGTTCAGTTGTCCGATCCGAGACCATCAAGTGGGGAGGTAAGGTAGCCAATTGGATATATAACCTAAGTTCAAGGAAGATATTTGGGCTGCAGATACAATTTATGCATCATCAGTGTATCAAATGTATTAAATTGTGAGTCTAAATAAGATGGTTCAGTACACATAGAGATATAAAAAATGCATTTTTAAAAAAATACTATAGAAATTGTAGCTATCTAAAACTATCAGGTTAGAGAGAACACTCACTTCAATTTTCAGAAGTACTAAATAAAATTTGGACTAATTTCTTTTTTTAAAGATTTATTTATTATTTATTTCACACACACACACACACACACACACACACACATCACAGGCAGGCAGAGAAGCAGGCAGATACAGAGGAAGTGAAGCAGGCTCCCTGCTGATCAGAGAGCCCTATGTGGGGCTCAATCCCAAGACCCTGGGATCCTGACCTGAGCCGAAGGCAGAGGCTTAACCCACTGAGCCACTCAGGCGCCCTGAAAATTTGGACTAATTTCAACAGATGACTAATGTTTATGTTTGACCCTGAGGATTCAATATGGTCAAGATATGTCCAAGTAGTTTGGGAACTTTCAGTCCAATGACAAGACAAAGGTATTAAGTTTTTCTCTAATTCATTAATTGTATTCTAAAAGTTAGGTCAGGAACTATGGCTGAGAGAGGTTTGGGGGGAAATTCTCATTTATCATATTTTGAAAGGATATCACCACTAAAAGCAAGGTAAATTATGGCAGAAAAGACATTAGCTAGAAATGTTAAGCATATATAACAGGGATAGTATTGTTTTAAAATATCACTGCACTTTTTCTCTTTTGTATTTACATATACAAGACTTTTCTTCCATTCATCCAGAAACATTGATTTTTATTTGGAAATATTAGGCATAAAATAGGCAGAATGTGAAGAGAAATAGCCAACTTTCAGCTTTTTCTCTACCAGAGTAGAACTTTTGAGCACCTACTTACAAAACAATCTTAAAGGCCAGAAGAGCCTTGGTGGTCACTGGGCAGGGGGGAATGGATGTGGGGATTTTCCAGTATGTTGAACTTTAAGCTACTATGTGCCATGAATATGAGGTAAGGGAAGATACTGCTATGTGGTGAAAATGCAACTCGGAATTGGAGAGACTACAAGAGAGAGAAATTAAAGCTGCAGTGGGACACATGCCTCCAGGCTTTCCACTGCAGGCCAAACCTGGGGGGGTAGAGTTGAGTGAAGACGGGGAGGTGGGGACACCCAGAGAGAAATGAAGAAAACTTAATATATCTGTGCTAGTAGACATTTTCTTAGAACTGGCTAAGGGGAGGGTACAAAGTTTTAGGAGAAGCCAGACATTTATTCAGAACCATTTTCAACCACAGGTCTGGTAGAAGGCAGATTTATTTAAATGGACATTAGATACAATCCAGGTTTCTCATAGTTGCACATAGCATGCAGATAATTCAGAAGTATCCATTGGTCTTCCTGAGGAGAGTTTTGGGCTTGAAAGAAGAGGTAACAAAGTATAGAGTATTGGAGACCTGAGGCAAATGGATAGGACCGTGACTATCAACCATGGGAACATGTCTCATGTGCCTCAGGATATATGGCAAAGGGCTCTATAGACTCAACCAGATTGTCTTGGATAAGCCTCCCCTTAAACGAGTTCTTTCAAGATCCAGGGTACAGCACAAGGGACCATAACTATAGATCCATTACTTTTCTCCTCTTCCCCAATCCCCACAAAGGAACATAATTTACCTTCTATATATTTACCTCCTATACCCTGGGATAATTCAGGGCTAAAAGAAGACCTCTGGAAGACTGAGCACATTTCCCCCAGATAGACCACTTTGAAATGAAAGACGATGTTAAACTGGAAGATAGTAAAAGATACTATATCTCACATATATAACTTACAGGGTTGGTGTTCAAAAGTAAGATTAACTCAATTATGGAAAATGACTACACATTTCAAAAATACATTAGTCATTTGGGTTAATGAGCATCTTTTAAACATACAAAATGAAAAAGCTTAATTTTCCTTACACATTTGAATAATGTAGTGACCTATCTATTAAGTAAGAACCACCAGTCAAGGAAGGAGACAGAACACAGAGAAGGAAGACAGAGTAGCCCATGCCCAATAGGAAGAGAGGGAAGCTTCCTTCCCACTTGGAATGAGCACTGACCACAGAGACTGATGGTCCATGCTTGGAACTAATATGTTCTTGGTCAAAACTACACCCAATTGTATATATCGGTATGTAAAAATATGTACAGTATATTAAGCAGAAAAAGCAAGCTACAAAACAACATGTGGTGTGGCTTCATTTATGTGAAAGGAAGTGGTGAAACCAAACACATAGATACATAATATGCTTTAAAAACAAAAAACCACACCCGATTGAGTTAATAATGGAATCTGCAAACATCAAAATTTCAGTATAAGCAATAGTGTCACATGCTTCTTTCCACTTGCAGATTCCATGCATGAGGAGCACCTCTGTTGCTCACAGTGGCCAACTAATCCAGTTGGAGATGATTCAGGCTTTGCATGCTCAACAGTAAGTCAACCCCAAACCAGCAAGTGGTTGTCTGCCCTTCTGCCTCTCTTCCTAGTTCCCTTCTTATCTATTTTCTTAAATTTTTAAATTTTTAAAAATTTATTATTGAAATATAATTGACATACAATGCTATATTTGTGTACATTGATTTGACAACTCTATATATTACCCACTGCTTACCATGGTAAGTATGTCACCATGCATTGTTACAATATTACTGACTATATTCCACACGTGTACTTTTCATCTCTGTAACTTATTTACTGTATAACTGGAAGTTTCATCTCTTCATCTCCTTCACCTATTTTGTCCATCCCCCAACCTACCTCCCTCTGGCAATCACCAGTTTGTTTGTTCTCTGTATTTTTGATTTAGCGTGCTTGGGTTTTTGTTTGTGTCTTCACTTGTTTTATTTTTTTAGATTCCACATTTAAATGAAATCATATGGTATTTGCCTTTTTCTGCCTGACTAACTTTGCTTAGCATTTTGCCCTCAAGATCCATCTATGTTGTCACAAGTGCCAAGATTTCATGTTTTTTAATGGCTGAATAAGGTTATATATACAATGACTATAAAAATATTTTATATATCATATAAATATTATATATTTATTTAAAAATTAAAATTTATAAATAAGTTATATTTATTATATATACCTGTATACATGGTATATAATATATATTATGTATATTTATTATATGTTATCTTTATATATAAAATTTATATAAATAAATAATATAATACATATATTGTTATATATAAATAAATTATATATACATTTTTTTAAAGATTTTTATTTATTTATTGAGAGAGAGGTAGTGAGAGAGAGCATGAGCGAGGAGAAATCAAAGGGAGAAGCAAATTCCCCATGGAGCTGGGAGCCCGATGCGGGACTTGATCCCAGGACTCCGGGATCTGACCTGAGCCGAAGGCAGTCGTCCAACCAACTGAGCCACCCAGGCGTCCCATATATACATTTTATATATAAAAATCCACAACTTTTTTATCCATTCATCATCCATCAGTGGACACTTAGGTTGCTTCTATATCTTGGCTATCATACACAATGTTGCAATAAAGACAAAAGTGCATATATCGGTTTTAATTAATGTTTTTGTATTCTTTGGGTAAATACCGAGTAGTGAAATTACTGGATCGTACGGCATTTGTATTTTTAAATTTTTGAGAACTCCATACTGTTTTCCATAACGATTGTACTAACTTACATTCCTCCCAAGAGTGCACGAGGGTTGCTTTTGCTCCACACACTTGCCAACAACCATTATTTCTGGTTGTTTTAATACTAGCAATTCTGGCTGGTATGAGGTGATATCTCATTGTGGTTTTAATTTGCATTTCTTTGATGATTAGGAACGATGAGCATCTTTTCATGTGACTATTGGTCATCTGTAGGTCTCCTTTGGGAACATATCTATTCAGGTCCTGGGTCCATTTTTTAAAATCAGATTGCTTTGTTTTGATGTTGAGTTGTTAGTTCCTTATGTATTTTGGATAGTAACTCCTTATCATATATATTATTTGCAATATCTTCTCCCATTCACTATGTTGCCTTTTAATTTTGTTGATGGTTTCCTTTGCCTTGCAAAAGCTTTTTATTTTGGTTTTAGGGCCAATGGTTTATTTTTGCTTTATTTCCCTTGCCCGAGTAACACATCCATAAATATGTTGCTAGGCCAATGTCCAAAAGGTTACTGTCTATGTTTTCCTTTAGCAGCTTTATAGTTTTAGGTCTTGCATTTAGGTCTTTAATCTATTTTGAGGTTATTTTTCTATGTGGTGTAAGAAAATGGTCCAATGTCTTTCTTCTGCATGTAGCTGTGCAGTTTTCCTAGGTATTTATTGAAGAGACTGTCTTTTCCCCATTGTATATTCTTGCCTCCTTTGTTGTAGATTAATTCACCATATAAGCATGGGTTTATTTCTGGGCTCTTTATTCTGTTCTATTGATCTTTGTGTCTATTTTTGTGCCACTGCCCTAGTGTTTTGATTAGTATAGCTTTATAGTATAGCTTGAAATCTGGGACCGTGATACCTCCAGCTTTGTCCTTTGTCAAGATTGCTTTGACAGTTTGAAGTCTTTTGTGATTCAATACAAATTTTAGGATTATTTATTCTAGTTTTGTGAAAAATGGTATTGGCATTTTGATAGGAATTGTATTGAATTTATAGATCACTTGGGGTACTTAACAATATTAATTCTCCCTACCCATGAGCACTGGCATATCTTTTCAGTTATTTGCATCTTCTTCAGTTTCATTCATACTGCAGTATTATGTCTTAATGTCTTATACTTTTCACCTTCTAGTAAAAATAAGAAGGGAAAGAAAGAAATAATGAACACAGTTTAGAAAAATTTATGTGCCTCTGCCTATGTTCTGTTCATTTTTTTTTTTGGAAGATTTTATTTATTTATTTGAGAGAGAGACAGTGAGAGAGAGCATGAGTGAGGAGAAGGACAGAGAGAGAAGCAGACTCCCCATGGAGCTGAGAGCCCGATGCGGGACTCGATCCGAGGACTCCAGGATCATGACCCGAGCCAAAGGCAGTCGTCCAACCAACTGAGCCACACAGGCGTCCCATTCTGTTCATTTTTAACTTCCCTTAGAGTAAAACTAAAAAAATTAAGATACTTTAACCCAGGCTTTGAAATTCAAATCTAAATCAGGGAAGTCTTTAGAAATAGGGTATCAAGTTGCTGACTTTCAGCATGCTAAAGCAGAATCAGGGGAGTACTGTAGAAAAATTCTCCCTGAACAGAATCTGTCTGTCCATTTAACAAATAAGAGATTCATTTGTGTCACTAAGCTCCTTTTAAAAATAGAAAATATTTATTAGGAGTATTACACATTTTCACTTCCCAGTGAAAAATGAGCATGAGACTAACACATTTTCTGGCAATATTTAGCATTGCCACACTAGTGTAATGGAGGAATTTTGACTATGGTAAAAGATGGGAGTAAAGGAGCATATCTGTTGTGGCCGGGAGCAGGGAGGAGTGGTGAATAGTATGGGGCTCTTTGTCCTTCTCTGGGGGTTCACTGACTAAATGGAGCCATTGGTCAATGGGGGAACTAGGAGACAGGAGAATTCTCAGAGATTTTTAAATTCTTAAATATCTAAATCGAGAGATTTAAATTTTTAAATTAAAAAAATATTTAGAGAATTATTTTAGATTAAAATGGTCCAAAGGCAGTTGTGTTATATTCTGGGGTTGTCCTAGGCCGTCCTCAGGAGGATATCTCTTCATGTCACAGGAAGCCACAGGAAACATGCTCTTGTAACTAGTTTATCTAAGGAGGGAGGAGTCAAGATGGCGGAGAAGTAGCAAGCTGAGACTGCTTCAGCTAGCCAGAGATCAGCTAGATAGCTTATCTAAAGATTGCAAACACCTGAAAATCCATCGGCAGATCGAAGAGAAGAAGAACAGCAATTCTGGAAACAGAAAAACAACCACTTTCTGAAAGTTTATCTAATATATATATTTTTTCTTTTTTACATTTTTCTTAGGTGTTTTCTTTTTTTAAAAATTCTTTTCTTTTCTTTTTTTTTTCTTTTTTCTTTTTTTTTTCTTTCTTTCTTTTTGAACCTCTTTTTATCCCCTTTCTCCCCACTCACGATTTTGGATCTCTTCTAATTTGGTTAAAGCATATTTTCCTGGGGTTGTTGCCACCCTTTTAGTATTTTACTTGCCCCTTCATTTACTCTTATCTGGACAAAATGACAAGACGTAAAAATTCAACACAAAAAAAAGAACAAGAGGCAGTACCGAAGGCTAGGGACCTAATCAATACAGACATCGGTAATATGTCAGATCTAGAGTTCAGAATGACAATTCTCAAGGTTCTAGCCGGGCTCGAAAAAGGCATGGAAGATATTAGAGAAACCCTCTCGAGAGATATAAAAGCCCTTTCTGGAGAAATAAAAGAACTAAAATCTAACCAAGTTGAAATCAAAAAAGCTATCAATGAGGTGCAATCAAAAATGGAGGCTCTCACTGCTAGGATAAATGAGGCAGAAGAAAGAATTAGTGATATAGAAGACCAAATGACAGAAAATAAAGAAGCTGAGCAAAAGAGGGACAAACAGCTACTGGACCATGAGGGGAGAATTCGAGAGATAAGTGACACCATAAGACGAAACATCATTAGAATAATTGGGATTCCAGAAGAAGAAGAAAGAGAGAGGGGAGCAGAAGGTATACTGGAAAGAATTATTGGGGAGAATTTCCCCAATATGGCAAAGGGAACGAGCATCAAAATTCAGGAGGTTCAGAGAACGCCCCTCAAAATCAATAAGAATAGGCTGACACCCCGTCACCTAATAGTAAAATTTACAAGTCTCAGTGACAAAGAGAAAATCCTGAAAGCAGCCTGGGAAAAGAAGTCTGTAACATACAATGGTAAAAATATTAGATTGGCAGCTGACTTATCCACAGAGACCTGGCAGGCCAGAAAGAGCTGGCATGATACTTTCAGAGCACTAAATGAGAAAAACATGCAGCCAAGAATACTATATCCAGCTAGGCTATCATTGAAAATAGAAGGAGAGATTAAAAGCTTCCAGGACAAACAAAAACTGAAAGAATTTGCAAATACCAAACCAGCTCTACAGGAAATCTTGAAAGGGGTCCTCTAAGCAAAGAGAGAGCCTACAAGTGGTAGATCAGAAAGGAACAGAGACCATATACAGTAACAGTCACCTTACAGGCAAAACAATGGCACTAAATTCATATCTCTCAATAGTTACCCTGAATGTGAATGGGCTAAATGCCCCTGTCAAAAGACACAGGGTATCAGAATGGATAAAAAAACAAAACCCATCTATATGTTGCCTCCAAGAAACACATTTTAAGCCCGAAGACACCTCCAGATTTAAAGTGAGGGGGTGGAAAAGAATTTACCATGCTAATGGACATCAGAAGAAAGCAGGAGTGGCAATCCTTATATCAGATCAATTAGATTTTAAGCCAAAGACTATAATAAGAGATGAGGAAGGACACTATATCATACTCAAAGGGTCTGTCCAACAAGAAGATCTAACAATTTTAAATATCTATGCCCCCAACGTGGGAGCAGCCAACTATATAAACCAATTAATAACAAAATCAAAGAAACACATCAAAAATAATACAATAATAGTAGGGGACTTTAACACTCCCCTCACTGAAATGGACAGGTCATCCAAGCAAAAGATCAGCAAGGAAATAAAGGCCTTAAACGACACACTGGACCAGATGGACATCACAGATATATTCAGAATATTTCATCCCAAAGCAACAGAATACACATTCTTCTCTAGTGCACATGGAACATTCTCCAGAATAGATCACATCCTCGGTCCTAAATCAGGACTCAACTGGTATCAAAAGATTGGGATCATTCCCTGCATATTTTCAGACCACAATGCTCTAAAGCTAGAACTCAACCACAAAAGGAAGTTTGGAAAGAACCCAAATACATGGAGACTAAACAGTATCCTTCTAAAGAGTGAATGGGTCAACCGGGAAATTAAAGAAGAATTGAAAAAAATCATGGAAACAAATGATAATGAAAATACAACGGTTCAAAATCTGTGGGACACAACAAAGGCAGTCCTGAGAGGAAAATATATAGCGGCACAAGCCTTTCTCAAGAAACAAGAAAGGTCTCAGGTACACAACCTAACCCTACACCTAAAGGAGCTGGAGAAAGAACAAGAAAGAAACCCTAAGCCCAGCAGGAGAAGAGAAATCATAAAGATCAGAGCAGAAATCAATGAAATAGAAACCAAAAAAACAATAGAACAAATCAACGAAACTAGGAGCTGGTTCTTTGAAAGAATTAATAAAATTGATAAACCCCTGGCCCGACTTATCAAAAAGAAAAAAGAAAGGACCCAAATAAATAAAATCATGAATGAAAGAGGAGAGATCACAACTAACACCAAAGAAATACAAACTATTATAAGAACATACTATGAGAAACTCTACGGCAATAAATTTGACAATCTGGAAGAAATGGATGCATTCCTAGAAACATATAAACTACCACAACTGAACCAGGAAGAAATAGAAAGCCTGAACAGACCCATAACCAGTAAGGAGATTGAAACAGTCATTAAAAATCTCCAAACAAACAAAAGCCCAGGGCCAGACGGCTTTCCGGGGGAATTCTACCAAACATTTAAAGAAGAACTAATTCCTATTCTCCTGAAACTGTTCCAAAAAATAGAAATGGAAGGAAAACTTCCAAACTCATTTTATGAGGCCAGCATCACCTTGATCCCAAAACCAGACAAGGATCCCACCAAAAAAGAGAGCTATAGACCGATATCCTTGATGAACACAGATGCGAAAATACTCAACAAAATACTAGCCAATAGGATTCAACAGTACATTAAAAAGATTATTCACCACGACCAAGTGGGATTTATTCCAGGGCTGCAAGGTTGGTTCAACATCTGCAAATCAGTCAATGTGATACAACACATCAATAAAAGAAAGAACAAGAACCATATGATACTCTCAATAGATGCTGAAAAAGCATTTGACAAAGTACAGCATCCCTTCCTGATCAAAACTCTTCAAAGTGTAGGGATAGAGGGAACATACCTCAATATCATCAAAGCCATCTATGAAAAACCCACCGCAAATATCATTCTCAATGGAGAAAAACTGAAAGCTTTTCCGCTAAGGTCAGGAACACGGCAGGGATGTCCATTATCACCACTGCTATTCAACATCGTACTAGAGGTCCTAGCCTCAGCAATCAGACAACAAACAGAAATTAAAGGCATCCAAATCGGCAAAGAAGAAGTCAAATTATCACTCTTCGCAGATGATATGATACTATATGTGGAAAACCCAAAAGACTCCACTCCAAAACTGCTAGAACTTATACAGGAATTCAGTAAAGTGTCAGGATATAAAATCAATGCACAGAAATCAGTTGCATTTCTCTACACCAACAGCAAGACAGAAGAAAGAGATATTAAGGAGTCAATCCCATTTACAATTGCATCCAAAACCATAAGATACCTAGGAATAAACCTAACCAAAGAGACACAGAATCTATACTCAGAAAACTATAAAGTACTCATGAAAGAAATTGAGGAAGACACAAAGAAATGGAAAAATGTTCCATGCTCCTGGATTGGAAGAATAAATATTGTGAAAATGTCTATGCTACCTAAAGCAATCTACACATTTAATGCAATTCCTATCAAAGTACCATCCATCTTTTTCAAAGAAATGGAACAAATAATGCTAAAATTTATATGGAACCAGAAAAGACCTCGAATAGCCAAAGGGATATTGAAAAAGAAAGCCAACGTTGGTGGCATCACAATTCCGGACTTCAAGCTCTATTACAAAGCTGTCATCATCAAGACAGCATGGTACTGGCACAAAAACAGACACATAGATCAATGGAACAGAATAGAGAGCCCAGAAATAGACCCTCAAATCTATGGTCAACTAATCTTCGACAAAGCAGGAAAGAATGTCCAATGGAAAAAAGACAGCCTTTTCAATAAATGGTGCTGGGAAAATTGGACAGCCACATGCAGAAAAATGAAATTGGACCATTTCCTTACACCACACACAAAAATAGACTCAAAATGGATGAAGGACCTCAATGTACGAAAGGAATCCATCAAAATCCTTGAGGAGAACACGGGCAGCAACCTCTTCGACCTCTGCCGCAGCAACATCTTCCTAGGAACAACGCAAAAGGCAAGGGAAGCAAGGGAAAAAATGAACTATTGGGATTTCATCAAGATCAAAAGCTTTTGCACAGCAAAGGAAACAGTTAACAAAATCAAAAGACAACTGACAGAATGGGAGAAGATATTTGCAAACGACATATCAGATAAAGGACTAGTGTCCAGAATCTATAAAGAACTTAGCAAACTCAACACCCAAAGAACAAATAATCCAATCAAGAAATGGGCAGAGGACATGAACAGACATTTCTGCAAAGAAGACATCCAGATGGCCAACAGACACATGAAAAAGTGCTCCATATCACTCGGCATCAGGGAAATACAAATCAAAACCACAATGAGATATCACCTCACACCAATCAGAATGGCTAAAATCAACAAGTCAGGAAATGACAGATGCTGGCGAGGATGCGGAGAAAGGGGAACCCTCCTACACTGTTGGTGGGAATGCAAGCTGGTGCATCCACTCTGGAAAACAGCATGGAGGTTCCTCAAAATGTTGAAAATAGAACTGCCCTATGACCCAGCAATTGCACTATTGGGTATTTACCCTAAAGATACAAACGTAGTGATCCAAAGGGACACATGCACCCGAATGTTTATAGCAGCAATGTCCACAATAGCCAAACTATGGAAAGAACCTAGATGTCCATCAACAGATGAATGGATCAAGAAGATGTGGTATATATACACAATGGAATACTATGCAGCCATCAAAAGAAATGAAATCTTGCCATTTGCGACAACATGGATGGAACTAGAGCGTATCATGCTTAGCGAAATAAGTCAAGCAGAGAAAGACAACTATCATATGATCTCCCTGATATGAGGAAGTGGTGATGCAACATGGGGGCTTAAGTGGGTAGGAGAAGAATCAATGAAACAAGATGGGATTGGGAGGGAGACAAACCATAAGTGACTCTTAATCTCACAAAACAAACTGAGTGTTGCTGGGGGGAGGGGGTTTGGGAGAAGGGGGTGGGATTATGGACATTGGGGAGGGTATGTGCTTTGGTGAGTGCTGTGAAGTGTGTAAACCTGGTAATTCACAGACCTGTACCCCTGGGGATAAAAATATATGTTTATAAAATGCTGGAAACTGCCCAGGCCAAGTTCTTTCTCAATTTTCCTATCATATGGAAATCATAGGAATAGTTGAATAATTTCCATTATGTTCTGTTTATAATGTGAAGTTCATGATCTTCTTAATTTCCATCTGACATTGATGTGAGAGTGCTGGTTATTCTTCCTAGAGGCGTTCTTATTCAGCAGAGGAGCAGAACTGGAGAGACTTGTTTCTGGATATGAGTAAGAATTAAGAGAAGACTATGCATCAGGTTTCAAAATCCTGTGAGTCACTTTAACTGGACTCACTTAAATTTCAAGGTCCTTGCTTCTTGTGTTGGGTTGTATTTTATTTTAAGGGCAGCATGCCCAGTTTGAGAAAAAATTCAGAAAAGCATTCTGAGAAAAAAGATAGTTTCCTTAGGAAATAGGAGCATATAGATTTTACTCATTATTGAAGCTATCACCTTGAAATGATCTTAATTTCTAAGCCAAATCAGCTGAAAATTGTCAAGACCAATTTGGCTAAAATTACCTTTTGAGCACAAGAGTAAAATACACAGAGATGCCTGGGTGACTCAGTTGGTTAAGCGTCTGCCTTCTGCTCAGGTCATGAACCCAGATTCCTGGGATCGAGTTCCGCATCAGGTTCCCTGCTCAGTCAGGAGCCTGCTTCTCCCCCTGCCTACCACTCCCCCTGCTTGTAATCTCTAACTCTCTCTGTCTCTGACAAATAAATAAATAAAATCTTTAAACACGAACGCACACAATTATAGTCAGGGAACTGATTTGTGTTTTGCACTGTCATTTCTTTCTTCACTATTTTGTTATATCCTATTGTATTCCAGTTCTGGAGAAAGTCAGGAAAGGTCAACGTTAACTTTGCAGTGCTAGAGATGATGGAATTTTGCATGAGCACGTGGGCACATGCGTGTGCCCTGTAGATGAGAAATAGAATTACACGATCTCTGTGCTCAGGTGGAGTCTCATGACTCATCACTCTGTATCCAAATCAGCCCCCAAGACAGGAGGGTTCCTGCAAATCTGGGAAATCTTTCTTTAATACTTACCCCTGACCCCCTATTTAGGTTACTGTATGCAGCACCCTTCTGTTTCAGAAACAAATCGTTTTCTGTTAAAATCTAGAAATACCCAGGTCCCTAAATGAACCTGAGATTTGGGCTATTCAGCAAAATTTTTATTTGCAAAGCACATGCCTGCTAGCCTGTGCGATTGCAGTTGCTACTCCTATGAATGTTGGCAACATTTCATTGTGGGGTCAATTATGGTCATTTACCATGATGACATAATAACAACTGCAAAAATGTGAAAGCTAAAGTAGGGTTATTATTACTGTTTGTAAAGTCTGTGTCCCAGATGTTCCTGCCAGGAGAGAGAAAAGCTGGAGTGCAGAGATAGCCGACAATCGTGCTAACCATTCAAATCGCCAGCGGACTGAACAATTTGCAGGACCAGGATGTAACAAGAGGGATATAACAAGAGGCTAAAGCTGGCATTCAGGTCGCACCACCTCCCTCACCTTGAGTTGCAAGCTTTTTCCTTCCTGGCACATCGTGCAGACACGCTCCCACCTCCACACCCCTGCACTGTATCCCTAGGCTGAAAGAAAAGGAAGAAATACAGGCAGAGCATTTGCCCAGAGAGATGGGCCAACAGCCAATGTCATCCTCTGATATATAACTGAGGAGGAATTTATTTCCAACTAGTAGAGGATTGGGGGGCTCATAAAACTGTATAGCTTCAACCCTATGAAATAAGGTTAGTAAAATACATAAACTCTGATACAGCACCGTGAAGTATGCCTCTAGTCACCTGCAATTCACCAACGACTTCATGATAGATATTCCCAGCACCTGGCTGTTCCTTGTCAGCTGTGACCAGTGTGTGCCTTTCAGCGTTGCCCACCCTCCTCCCCTCCCCCTCCCTCCTTGCCGGCCGTGGGCCGAGGTCTGGTGCTAGGGAAGCAGTAGGTTTGCTGATTGCAGAGATGCTCAGGAGATCCCGCAGCAAGGCTCTTGAGTGATAACACTCTGATAGCAAGCACCAGCATGAGACAAAGCACAGTACTTGTCGAATGAAAAATACAACAGCAGTTGAATAGACGAAAAGGTAATAGAAAAAAAAAAGAGAGCTCAAAAAAAAAAAAGGCAGCTCTGATGATGCCTGTTTTTTTTTTTAATAGCAAAAAAAAAAAAAATCACAGTAGGCAGAAACTCCATTTTTTTAACACTTCATACTTCTGTCAGTGTGATGTTGAACAAGTGCCGTTAATCAAGAGGGCTTTTATTCATTAGGCACAGTGATGTACTTGAATTGTTACTTTAGTATCATTGTTCAGAGCGAATGGAAGAGCTTTAAACCAGAAGGAAAGAATTTATAGCTATAGTTTACAGCTAGGACTGGAAAAGAACTTTCTTACTACTAACCAAATGTTAAACGTGGTAATAATAGTAATAATACCTTGTGTTTATACAATGACTATCTTCTGAGAAGCTCCAAGTACTCAACAAAGAATAGTATATTCACTGTCAACAACATCCTTTTGAAGAAAGCTAGGGGGAGGTTACTATCCTCTTTGCTCTCAGGCCAGTAATACGTTCTTTGTGTTTACAGTTACCCCTGCTGTGTGCTGCTGGGAAGGTGACAGATGGGAAGGGAGAGGGTGGAGAGATGGTGTACCAGTGGTGGTGCTAGGAGTGGATTCAAGAGTTCTGGGACGCCTGGGTGGCTCAGTTGGTTGAGCAGCTGCCTTCGGCTCAGGTCATGATCCCAGCGTCCTGGGATCGAGTCCTGTGCAGCTTTTGAAGAACTAAGCCAAAATCAGTCCTTTGCTGTGCAGTGGTTGTGAGGGATTTGGATAAGCAGGATGGTAAAACTAGTTTCTCTGGGCATTGGAAATTAATTATAGGATATCGTAATCGGATTGCACTAACTAAGGAAAAGTGCTTGATGTACTCGGACTGCTGGGAGGAGGAAGGGCCCGTCAGGTTCAGGGCAAAGGCTCTGACACCCCAGTGAAATGGGAGAGTTACCCTCATCAGAGGGGCTGGTTCTGGCCCTGCCCAGTGAACGTCCCGCAGCTGATTGGACCAGGACTAGACCAATCACATTCCTTCTCTGTGGCATTTGAAAAAGGTGTGGGGGGACTCTGGTGAGCCTGATGGATTCCTGAACTCTAAAGTGACTGCAAGCCGGGCCTGTGATGACTATTAGGCCCATGTGAGAAAGTAGCGGAAAAAAAGGGAGAGCGCACTGGTTCTGAATGGATGTTCTGTTTCTGTCACAGTCAGAGCCCTAGCAGGCTCTATGGTCTATTCCCAGTTCTCTCCAAGGATAATTTTATCCTTTCAGCTTAAGTGTTTTGTTTTGTTTTTTTTCTTCTGTTTCTTCCTGGACAAACATATGGTCTCTAACTAAGGTAGAGAATGTCCCAAAGACGACTTTGTAAGAGTGGAGGACCCTCAGTGTATTTTATTTGGAGGGCCTCTACACATCTAATAGCTTTTTTAGGGAGTGCAGCCCAACAGAGAACATTTAGTGAAGTTTGTAAGTCAGCTCTGAAAAAAGTGATTTTTTGTGTGTGCTTTATTAGCCTGATTCCCTTTCTTCAATCCTATTTTGCTTATTTATTTCTACCCTCTGCAAATTACTGTTTTGTTTTGTTTTGTTTTTTGGTTTTTGGTTTTTTTCCCCACAAAGCAACAACTTGAAAGGGCTTAGAAAAGATTGTCCTGTATTTGTGAATCGCTTTGATGGAGTAAGACAGAGACAACTAAAATCTCAACACTTGACACTTGGACCAAGACTTTCACATCTGAGGGAAACATCAGAAGTCTGCTGAGGGAAAAATACTCCAAAGCAGGGGCGCCTGGGTGGCTCAGTGGGTTAGGCCGCTGCCTTTGGCTCAGGTCATGATCCCAGGGTCCTGGGATCGAGTCCCACATCAGGCTCTCTGCTGGGCAGGGAGCCTGCTTCTTCCTCTCTCTCTTTCAGCCTGCCTCTCTGCCTACTTGTGATCTCTGTCTGTCAAATAAATAAATAAAAAATCTTTAAAAAAAAATACTCCAAAGCAATATTGCACCCCAAAATTCTCAGTCTCCTGCCCAAGACAAAGAAGGCACATTCCAGTTCTGTTCCTTTGCACATCCTCTTATTTTTGAAGCATTTTCGTATTTACATTGGTAAAACAGAAAAGAATAATGGGCGTAGATGCTCAGAGCCGAAAAACAGCAGTACTCAACAATAAGTAAGCGATAAAGTGGCAATTAAAGACCTCTACGAGATAATGGAACTGCCAAAACAGTGACCCTGGGGATTTTCTTAGAGGCTGCTACAGGTGGACTGAAGACCCATCTGAGGTCGGCCTTCCCAACTTTTTAAAACAATGACTTTGGATAGGTTATGGAAGCTTTCTGAGGTTGGTTCCTCTCTTCCTTGCTGGTAAAATAGAATTAACAATAGCTACTATGTAGCCTGTTGCAACAATAAAACAAAATGACATATATAAAATACCAGGCACTAGGTTGCTGAAGGTAAGGGAGTTCTGCATATGTTGGGGAGGATTTATGACATAAGCTTCACAACCGTGACTCAGATACCTCAGTGATTAAGTGATGACATTGAGATTCAGCATATATCTTTCCCTAGATGTTTTTTATATTTAAAATTTAATGATTAAGCCCCAAAAGAGATTTAAGTGAAATTAGATGGCCCCATGTATTGTTACTGAAATAACCAAAGTGTTTCATAAGGTTGTTTCAACCTGTAATCCCTCAGCATGAAAAGTGATGATACTAAGAATATCATGACTTAATGGGCAGTAGAACGACTTGTCTGCACACTCATTTTGGAAAGCTCCACTTGCTGCACAATTAAAATCACACTTTAGGAGATGAGAGTGTTGCTGCCATCCTTGAGCAAAACAGCTGTGTTCTGAAGTGACTTTAGTGGGTTACATGTGCTAACAATTCAAAGGGTCTCCCAACGACTAAAACTACCAGCAGAATAAAGCCTTCTGTCCTGAGTGCTGCAACCACTCAGTTTCTTAATCAAGGAACTTGAAGTATTACAAGATGTGACTTTTTTTACACTAGAAATGATGTAGTTCTTTAACATGAATCTGGAGTTGTTCTTAATTCCAGAAAGTTTCACTGACCTAGAGCCCAATTTCCCAGGGAAAGCCTGAAAGAGCAATCTCTTTAGGACTTTTGATGGAGTTTTGTGACTTCCATCATTTATTCCACTAATTCAAGAAAACATTAAAAAAAAAATCTGTTTTTTCAAGTAGTGATGATGCAATGCTGAGCAAAGCAGCCTTAGTCCTATCCCAGAGCGAGGGATCTCCCTGCCTCTGTCATTTCAGCCTCTGATCTCTGATCTCACCACTAACAATCTGTAATTTTCACCCGGAGCTTCAATTTCCCCTTTTGCTTGTGGGCCAGTATATTCTCTTGTGGGAAATCATGGTATTTAGGATACATTTTAAATTCCTTAGCAAAGAATACAGGGCTACTGATGCTGTGGTCCCAACTTAAATCTTAAAGCCCACAATAATCAAACTTAACTCCTTGAAGTTCTTCCCAGTGACCCCCCCCACTCTTTTCTTCCCCCCCTTCCCCCCTTTATCCCTCTCTTGGCTGTCCATGACCCATACGAGATGTACTTGCTTCCCAGGAGTTCATTTGTGACACTACAGGATGAGCAAAAGGAATCTAATACTGAATCAGCGTCCCTACGAAGGGCTCACCTGGGGTGAAAGGACCTCAAGACGTCTTAAGGGAACCGCATAAAAGGGGGGGACAGAAGGAAGCCTTTGATGAGTGTGTGTGTCAGCAGTGTCATCACGGGTCAAGGTGGGGGTCCAGCTAATGAGGGAGATGGTTCAGCCCTGCAGAACCAGTTGTTAGCATTGCCCACTCCAGGGCCGTGTTGCTCTTGGTGACTACAGCAGGACAGAGGCCAAGTCCTCTAAACCAGAAGCTGAGCCAGCGGTGACATTAACACATTAATGTGGAAAACAGGAGCCCCTCTCCTGCTGCTGTGAAAGTGCAAAACCTTCTATGACCACCTTCTGTGATCACTGGGGAAGTCATGAAAAGAAGAGAACACAGATGCATCTGAGTAGTAATTCTCCCCAAACAGCATTTAGCTAGTGTGCAGTCAGAAAAGACGGAGTCATACTAAACTGACAAGTTAATTTTTTTTTAAGGATTTTGTTTATTTATTTGATGGACAGAGATCACAAGTAGGCAGAGAGGCAGGCGGGAGGGGGGGGGGAGCAGGCTCCCCGCTGAGCAGAGAGCCCGATGTGGGGCTTGATCCCAGAACCCTGGGATCATGACCTGAGCTGAAGGCAGAGGCTTAACCCACTGAGCCACGCAGTTCCCCTGACAAGTTAATTTTTAAAAAATACTTTTGCTACTGAGTGAAAACAGAGGTACGAGAACATGATACAGTCAGCTAAATAATGGGTGTGTGCAGGTGTGTGTGCACGTGCAGGGCCGTATATCCGAGTCCATTATGACTCTGCTCTTCATTTCCTTCTCTTCTGCTTCTTTGGACTTAGCTCATATTCTGTAGTATCATTACCCATCCTTACCCCCCAGACAGATTTTAAACTTTTTTTTTTTTTTGCCAACAACTGCGTTTTACCTCTTGATATCCTCAGATTCTGACGATGTCCTGTAAAAAAGTAGGCTTTCAATATAATACTAAGTCTGGTTCTATCGTGTCATTATTGCACTAACTGAGGGCTGTATGACACACCAGTCTGTGAGAGTGGAGAAAGACCCAGAATGGGTGTGACTGTATTTGCATCTCCAATTTGAGGACCTTTTCTTGAGGGAGGTGAGTCTTGAATAAAAGGAATGAAGGTGCTTGGAAAATAAGGCTGGCCATGGTAGAATGCTAGTTCATGAGAAGTCCATCACCAGGGAAAGGGTAAAGGTCCATGGGGACTAGCTTGGAGATCCAAACAGACAGGTCTGCAGCAGAAGATAATAAAACTACTTTGGGGAAGGAGATGGAAGTGTGATAGTCACTGTCAAGATATTGAAAGTGATGCAGTGTGACCTGGGAACATAGAGGTTTCTTAGCATCTGTAAAAGAATGACCAGTGGGACAAGGAGTGGGACACATATTTGGTAAAAACATTTGAAATGACCGAGGAAAAGAGAAAAAGGAAATAAGGGCAATCTGTAAGAAAAGGGTAGGCTTGTTTGTTGTTGTTGTTTTTGTTTGTTCTTAATGTGTCAGCAAGTGCTTTGCACATAGTGAGTACTAAATAAATATCAAAGGTATGAACAAATGAGCTTATGCGTGAACTGAATATATCACTTCTTCAACAAGTTAAAAAATATAGTTAAAAACTCACTTTACAGATTAAATGAGTTTATTATATAACATAAACAATAAATAAAAAAGAGATACAGAAAGACTTATGAATGTTTCTATATGGAATATTGTGTGGTATCAAAGTTATGTCTATTTCCCGATTATTACCTATCACTGAAGTACTAGCTTTCAGGATAATTTAATTCATGATCATAAATTAATATTTTTTATTATTGGATGGTTATTGAATTTCAACATACACTAAGTGCTATAGAGAACATCAAATAAGACATTGTTCCTTCTTGGTGGTTTCATAACATAACTTAGAGAGGCCACCTTTTTTAAAAAAATAATGTGTGTCCATGGCTCATCAAGCATTTTAATATCCCAAAGGCCAAAGATGCACTGCACATTTATATTCAAGTTCTGATATTTATATATTGTAATGTGCTAGGATCCCTATTACTTTCAGTAACACCATCTAGTTCTAAAGGGCAAAGTACACAGAATTCCGAATAAGTTCATCTTTTTCTTTTTCTTCTTTCCTGAAGGAAGGAATAGAACATCGTTAATATTCTTAAGCATTTGAGAGCAGGGGACAATGGAATGCTCTTTTATTTATTGCTGCGTTTGCGAACTACTTGATATTAAGGACTCTTATTTTCATTATTTCAATTATTTCTTAAATTGAAATGAATCCTTTTAGCCTAATCAGCTGCAACTGTAATCATTAGAAACTGATTAGAAGTGATGTGGAATCTTCATTTTTCTTCGTTACCTTTACAGAATCCTAGGACTTTAGAATTAGAAATAATTCTAAAGCTTCTTTATTCCAGTTGTCCCCAGGGCCTGCCTCACAGACTTATTGCCACAAAAACATCAAAAATACAAAATACATTCAAAACGGAAACTCCTGAGACTCACCTGCCTTGGAGTGATTGAATCAGGACCTGTAGGGTGTGGTCCAGGTATCTCTGACAAAAGGAATTCTGATGAGCAGACATCCTGGGAAGTGGTGAGTTGAACTATTTTTCAGTTAGGAGAAGTGGCTCTCTACAGGTTCATGCAGGTAGATGCTGTGAGAGTTAGAAATAAAACCTGGACTTACCTTTTCTTAGTCTAGGCTTTTTCAGATACACCACACTGTTGCACATATGAAAAAATTCGTGACATATTTCTTAGTTCTAGGCAACCTGTGGCGATGTCAGCTCAAATCCATTACAATCTAAAATAGAATTCTCTTCAAAGTCAGTTTATAAATTGTGTGAAAAAAATCATACATTTTTGGCCCAGTGGCTTACTTAGATTTTTTCTTTTATTCTATGTGGCCAGTGTTGACTCTAAATGACATTAGGTTTTATCACAATTCTATCATCAGAGGATCCACTATAGTCCTCAATGGAGGCTATAATTAAGAATATGAAACTAAAAAAATAAAATTAGATACATCTATATAATGGAGTTCTCTATAACTCTCAAAGATGTATATTTCAAAAATATATGTGTATATACATATGCATATATTGTGTGTTTCTAATTTTGTAAAAATAACAACATTTTTTTTTAAAGATTTTATTTATTTATTTGACAGACAGAGATCACAAGTAGGCAGAGAGGCAGGCAGAGAGGCAGGCAGAGAGAGAGGGGGAAGCAAGCTCCCCGCTGAGCAGAGAGCCTGATGCAGGGCTCGATCCCAGGACCCTGAGACCATGACCTGAGCCGAAGGCAGAGGCTTAAACTCACTGAGCCACCCAAGCGCCCCTAACTTAACATTTATAACAAAATTACCAACGGCCAATATAGCACAGATGAAAATGTTGACAAAGGTCACTTCTGGACTACAAGACTATCCTAATATATGCATTTAATGCTATAAATTCCTCTAAGTTAGGATTCAGTGAGATTTTTTTTTTTAAACACAAAGGCCAGATAATAAATATTTTAGCCATTGCATGCCCTAGGTCTCAACCTCAGTTACTCACCTCTACCATTTTAGCTTAAGTGGCTATAGACAGTATGTAAAAAGTTATAGTTCTAATACAACTTTTTGGGGGCACCTGGGTGGCTCAGTTGGTTAATACAACTTTATTCACAAAAATAGCTGTTGGGCAGGATTTGGCCCAAGGACCATAATTTGTGAACTACTTTAGCTGCATCCCACAAATTTTGATATGGTATATTTCTATTTGTAGTTAGAAATTCAAATTTTACTCTTGATGTTTTCTCTGGCCCATCCATAGTTTTGTTAAGTGTGTCATTTAGTTTTTAGATGTTTGGAGATTTTAAATGTATCTTTTAGCTGTTGATATCTAAATCAGTTCCATTGGGGTCAGAGATATACTTTGATTTGAATTCTTTAAAATGTATTGAGACTTGTTTCATGGTCTAGAAAATGACATCTTGATAAATGTTTTGTGTTGATTTGAAAATAACATGTATTCTGCTATTGTTGAGTAGAGTGTTTTATAAATATCCATTAGGTCAAGTTCAATGAGAGTATTTTTCAAGTTTTCTAAATCTTTGTTGATTTCTTGAGGAATTTCACAGAGGGATGTTTCAATTTCTGACTATCACTATGGGTGAGTCTATTGCTTGTAGTTCTATTAGTTCTCTACTTCCTGTATCTCAAAGCTCTTCCTTCTGTTTGGAAGACTTCCTTTTACATTTCTTATAGTGCATATCTGCTACTGACGGACTTTTTCAGCTTTTGTGTGTCTGAAAACAATCTTTATTCTCCTTCTTTTTTGAATAGTTTCATTGGATGTAGAATTCTAGATTGACATGAAAAGTATTTTTCTCAGTGTTTTAAAGATATAGCTTCATTCTCTTCTTGCTTGCATTGTTTCTGACAAGAAATCTGTCATCTTTATGTTTGTTCCTTTGTATATATTATACTGTCTCTCTCTAGTTCTTTATCACTGATCTGGAGCTGTTTGTGTCTTTGTGTCATTGTCTTCATGTTTCTTGTGCTTGGAGTTCATTGAGTTTCTTAAATCTGCTAACTTATAATTTTCATCAAATTCAGAACATTTTCAGCTATGACTTCTTTTAATATTATTTATCATTTCCCTCTCCTCCTTTTAGAACTCCAGTTGGATATTTATTAGGGTGCTCTATTTTTTTCCTAAGGCTACCCATGGTCTGTTAAATTTTCTTAGTCTTTTTTTGCTCTCTCTCTTTTTCAGTGTGAACAGTTTCTATTGCTGTGTCTTTAAGCATAATAGTTTTTCCTTCCATGGTATATAATCTGTTGTTATTCTATTCAGTGTGTTTTTCACTGTACACTTTGCAGTTTTCATCTCTATAGTTCAATTTGGGTCTTCTTTTATATCTTCCATGTCTGTACTAACTTGTTTAATTTTTCCTCTAGCTTTTGAATACATGGAATACAGTTATGGTAAATGTTCAATGTCTTTATTAATTCTAACATCTGTGTCAATTCTTTTTCAGTTTGGGTTGATTCCTTTTTCTGCTTATTATGGCTATTTGCCCACTTCTTTGCATACCTGCAAGATTTTTGATTAAATTTTTCTTTTTTTATTTAAAATTTTTATTAAATTTCACTTAGTTAACATAAAGTGCAATATTGGTTTCAGGAGTAGAGTTTAATGATTCATCACTTACATACAACACTCAATGCTCATCATATCAAGTGTCCTCTTCAGCACCCATCACCCATCTCACCCCCCCCCCCCCCCCCCCTCCCCCCCCCCCCCCCACCTCTATCAACCCTTGGTTTGTTCCCTATTATTACGAGTCTCTTATGGTTTGTTTCTCTCTCTCCTTTTATCCCACCTTCCCATATGTTCATCTCTTTTCCTTCTTAGATTCCATATATGAATGAGATCATATGGTATTTATCTTTCTCTGACTAACTTATTGCTTAGCATAATACACTCTAGCTCCACCCATGTCATTGCAAATGGTGAGATTTCATTCTTTTTGATGGCTGAGTAATTCTGTTGTGGGTATATACCACATCTTCCTATCCTTCATTCGTTGATGGACATTTGGGCTTTCTCCATAGTTTGGCTATTGTTGATAATGCTGCTATAAGCACTGGAGTGCATGTACCCCTTCAAATCTGTATTTTTGTATCTTTTCATACCTAGAAATTTTTAATCAGATCTAGACATTGTAAATTTGACCTTGCTGAATGCTGAATGTTTTAATATTCCTATAAATTTTACTGGGATTTGTTATTGCATGCACTTATGTTACTTGGGACCAGTTTGGTCCTTCATGGTCTTGCTTAAGACTTATAATTAAAGGGGCACCTGGGTAGCTCGGTTGAGTGTGGATTCTTGATTTTAGCTCAGGTCATGATCTCAGGGTCATGAGATCGAGACCTGAGTTGGGTTCTGCACTAGGCATGGAGCTTGCTTATGATTTTCTCTCTCCCTCCCCCCTTACCCTTCCCCCTCTCCCCTTGCTCATGCTCACTCCCTCTCTCTCTCTTAAAAAAAAAAAAAAGAAAGAAAGAAAGAAAGAAAGAAAGAAAAGAAAAAAATATTGTAATTAAAGAAAACTTAGTGCTCTTTATTCTGTACTACTGAGTAGGACCTGCACTCAATGCTTCATGAATTATGAAGCTTTCCAGTTTGACTGGTAGGAACAGGCACTATTTTTGGCCCCATGTGAGGGCTGAATATTGCTTCCTCTAATCCTGTCAGGTAGCTCTTCCCTTAACCTTGGGCAGTTTCTTTACCTGCAGGTGGGGGTTAGTACTTTCCTTAATACTCAAGAGGGGGATCTCTGTAGATCTTTTGAGTAATTTCTCTGTGAAACTCTTCCTTTCTGGTATTCTGCCCTTCATAATTTAGCCTCTTTGGTTTTCCCATACTGTCATTCTCAACTCAAGGAAGCCACTGAACTCAACCTGCTTCTCCTAGGAATTGTTCTTATCAACATTTATTCCTGAGGTCAGTATAGTACCTGAAGTATAAGAGGTCTCATGGAAATTAGATCAAACAAAATTTTTTTATGTTTTCTTATTTTTTTTAGTTAAAAACTTTCTGCCCTTGCCATAGATTAGAGGCTTTTCACTTGAGTGAATCATTCATTGAATATCTGTGCCCTCCCTAGCTTCATAGAGTGCCTTATAAACCAAATATTGGCCTTTGTATCATTGCTTTTCTCAAAGAGAAATTCAGATAATCTGCAATGATGCATTGTGTTTAAAAGATCACCAGATGAGTGCTATTTACTCAGCTTTAAGTGGTATTAATGCAGGTCCCTATAAAGATGTATTTAAATTAGTATGAAGATATTTATAGATATATAATAAGCAATTAAATTTAAAATCTATTAAATGGGTGATTCTTAACCCAGTATGTATCAAAATCATCTGGGGAACTAGCTTATACCTAAGAGATTCCAATTTCATCAAAGCCCTCCAGATGATTCTACTGGAATTAATCCATATGTAAATTTAGGGTATCAGTTTCCTCTTCTGCAAAATGGGAAAAATGGTTATTCTTAACTCACTGGGTTGTTATGAGACTCAATGAAATAATGCCTTCTAAGCATGTAATTCAGTGGTTGCACATAAAGAATGCTTAAATGTTATAAATGTTATGTAAAATATATATTTTCTGGAGAAAAGATAGATATATATACACAATAGATAATTTTTTACTTGCCTTTAGACAGTGATAATTTATACCTAATCTTCAGAATTTCCTGTTACCTTAACCCAGAGTAGTCTCTAATGACTGTTAAATTACTGAGAATTTAGGAAATTAGAAGTTTTCTGTTAACAGATGTAAATGTAAGTAATTGGGTGTTAGAACCACAATAGAAAATAGGCAAGTGAGAATAACTAGAAAGTGGGCTGAGTTTAACTACAGGAGTCATACAAAGTATTTTCTTCAAGAAAGTGAGTCACTGGGGGTGTTCAGTTTAGAAGATTTCTTCATAATATTGTGAGAACTCAAGTGAATCTTTTCTCTAGGCACCTAGGTGTGCTTAACTTGTCTTACTTCCTTTCATTTCCTTGGATGGAGCCAAGACTTGGATAATAGCAGATAGATGTGGAAACATTAACATTAAGAAAGAGCTAGTTTTCCTATATTTACCTAGGAATCCAGGTCTTTGCTAGCTTTATTAAGTTATAATTCTGCAAAAATGCCTCAGGTTAACTTAAGGTACAAGTCTCTAAAAGCTTATCTGGGATATTAGGCTTCTATTAACAGGCTCTAGTCAAGTCACACTTTATTTTCATAATGTAGCAAGTAATATAGGTCAGTAATAGAAGTGGGAAAATCCCGTGATCATCTAAAAATCAATCAAGTCAGAAGGTAAGAGTGTTTAGCCGTGGAAGTATTCACTGTGAAACGTATTACAAACAAGTAAAGTTCCACTTATTTCTCTCTGTTTGTCTTATAATATGTATGTCTGGGGAGTGATTGCTTTCATTAATAACCACTCCTCTAGAATGTATTGAGTGAGATCTTACAGGGTGCAGTTCACCACTCTGCATGAGACATGATGGGAATTCCAACAGAAAGAGGATATTACACCTCCCAAATGTCCAAGACACTGAAAAAGAAAACTCAAAACTTGTAATCCCTTAATAGTATCTTCAATTGTATCCAACACAAACAAATGAAAGATTCACTCTGTGCCCCAGATCTGAAAGCTTTCTGATCTATATTTAAGCATATTCAGGATATATTGTTTAGTAAAATAAGTTATTATTAAAAAACCCATAGGTCTGATGCCCCAAGATCCAAAACACAATTCTATATACTTATAATTTTCAATGATAGATTTGTGATTAATATCAACAAGAGTAATTTTATCTACTAGTAATTAACTCCCCAGTCACCTCCCAAATTCATAGTATGTAATAATAATACAAGCAAATGTGCTTTGAGCTTGGTTAATGACATGTAGAATCAATTGTTCTATGTCCAAAAATAAAGCTAGATAATTAGAAGAAAAAAATCATTTGTTGAAATTGAAGCAGCACAAGGACAGTTGCATTGCAGATTGTGTATATGTGTAAATTGTAGGGGAAAAGTGTTTTACTGAAATAAAGGTAAGAAAATGATTGCACTAGCTACAAAAGCTGAAATTGTGTTTCATTTTCAAAGCAACTTGCATTTTGATAAGAGTGATGTTAGATATTTTTTCCACACCATTTACCTAGCTCTTCTCTTTATTCAATTATTTAGCAATGATAAGTCAAATAGTATTTAGTTTACCAAGGTTTGTGTAGTACCATTTGTTGAAATCAAATGTGATTTATAGCATGCAAAACTAAATTTCTGGGTACTAAATCTAGTTAATTATATTTGTAGCAGATTTTAAATATTTATGTATGTATTAATTGTACTTAACTATTACACATGAAAACAGATAAATTAATTTAAATGGCATAGCCACAAAGGACATTGTTAATAAAGTTAGGACATAGAAGTAACCACATCTGTTTTTTGGGAAGACATGAAAAACAAGTATTTTTATGTTAAAGAAATGATTTGACTATATATTTTGTTTCAGTTTTACATAATAACTTCTTCCATTCCTTTTTATAATTCTATACCCACTTTGAAAAACTTATGCACACATCTTTCGGAGGTAGATTATTTTAGTGGATTATCTCCCCTATTCTGGGAAGTCCCAGTGTTTTTCACCACGAATGTTTGCCATAAGCGATTCATACCGGTGTCCAGTTTGAAGCAATCATGAATATCATTTGGCAGCTTGTGAGGAGTTGTATTTGTCTTCCTGAGGATGTTATGCTGTGCACCGCAAACACATTCGACATCAGCCTATTGAGAAATCATCTCTGTAAGCAGGGTGGACTTAACAGTTGCTTCCTCACAGGTTTACGTGTTTAATTAGCTGACAGAACAGAAGAGATGGTAGGGGCTGAAGACTTGCAAGAGAAAATAATGTCAAAGTGCCATGTAGATCTTACTGTGCCAACCGCTATTAACAAAAAGTAAAATAATCAAAAAGCAAAAAGAGAAATAACTGAACTGTTTCATTTTTTAAAAAGAATCCAAATTTCCTAATTCACCTGGTTGTAATAAATCGTACATCCCACAAACAAGTCCCTCAGTATAAAAACACCCAAGTTTTGGACAGGATATCTGAGCTCAGGTCCGTGAAGCCAAATTGAAACATAGGGATGAGGTTGTGATTCTGGAGGTAGTTAATGAAACTGAGATTGATGTATTCCAACTCTAGATCTCACTTTATATTTCTAATATATAAACAGGAGCTCCAGAAATAGTTTGCACATGTCACCTGTGTTGTTGTGTCTCAGATATTACGTATTTCTCTCACCTTTTAATGGAATTATCTTGTATTTTAAAAATACACGTATTTAATATAATGCTCTTATGTTCATATATGTTAATTATGGGAAATATCCACAAATATGTAATATTAATAACTTACATGTTATATTAAAGCATGGAAATACTTTTTAATCAAAACCTTTATTGCTTGCTACCAGAAAAAAATATGTGAATTATCACAAAAACTTATTTAAGAAGATGTTTTAATTAGTCTAAGCACTGGGTTCACTGTTACATTTTACATGATGATCACTAATAATAGTAAAAATGAATTTTGTCAAACTTAGAATTTATTTAAGTCTCGTGGATTATAGTACTTGATTCAGTGTGAGGGAGTTTAATTTCTTTTCAGGTTTTTTTTTTTTTAAAGAAAATAAAAGAAAAAGAAAACATCCTTATTTTAAGAGGGGAAAAGTGACTTTGAAGAGATTATACCAAAGGTTCTAGGGATTCTTATATATCAAATAGCATATAAAGTGGGATTTTTTGAGGTGCTATTTGCAAGTAGTTCAAAATATTTAAATTTAGACACAACTGTCATTTACTTCAGGATGGACTGCTTGGAAAACTATATGACAATTGTTGCAGGATCAAAAAGCAGGTGGCAAATAGAGAAACCCTTCTCTGAACCCTAGGTGATAATTATGGATTCAGTTATACTAGTCATTTCTTGAAATGGTTAAATCAGCCATTTGGGTAGCTGGCCTTATACTTTTTTGTACTTGTGGTGGAATGGGTAATTCTCACTGCCCATCTCATGGTTGGAGTGTCTGGACTTTGCCTAAGGCCCATAGACCTATGCTATGTGTATACCCATAATGCAGAGGCCAAAACTCCTTTACTAAAGGAACCTATAAAAAGCCCTATTAATCCTGGAGATGCTGTCCTATCAGTGGAAACTCAAGGGTAGACTTGAACATCTAGTGCCAGAGAGAACCATATAAATCCTTTAGATGAAAAAGGTTATTTGATGGAAAAATGAATATTACCCCATCAAACTTACTCCAACCAGAGCAGATCACCCATTCTTCCCTCCTTAGCTGAAGCCTCGGGTCTTCAGAGTCAATGTGGGAACCTGGCCTATGGCCAGAGAAGCCCTGTGACTTGTACCAACTGGTATCCATGCCTGCCTATTGGATATGGTAACATAGATAATTTCCTTCTTAAATTAATTTGAAGTAAAGACAGCAAGCCAATTTATTAACGTTCTCAGTATCATTGGAAATTGGTTAAGAGCTAAAGCTCTTCTCTCCAAGAAAATCATAAAGTTTCTGAAGGCCTGAGTGTTGGAATGTCCTTAATTCTCAGAATAAGAATCCTTGCCTCTAGATGGCTACCACTGTTAACCTTAGGTTACCTTGTCCTTAGCAATACATCTGGGTTGGTTTATTGTGGCCTTTTGAGATGGAGTTACATGGAAACTTGCAATGACAGGCTTTTACTTTTGGAGTCATGCTCTCCTTTAGTAACTTAGGGACTCATTGTCTGTATTTTACAGACGAGGTTAGATAATTTGCTGGAGGCTGCAGAGCTAGAGTGGTAAATCCAGGATTAGAAACCAGGCAGTCTGACTCCAAGCCTTGATGATCTCTGTAGTTACAGTGAAAAAGTCATCTTTGAATTCTTTTGGGTGTCCTAATTTTGCTGCCCACACTTCAAGTGGGTAAGAACCACTCAAGAGACGTCTTCCCATTTTTTCCCTTAATTCTCTGCTCTACTTCATTTTCTCATTTTTTCTTTTAAATACCCTCCTTTGTAATTCCTTTCTTATAAGTTTCCAGAAGAGTCAAGAAAGGGAGCCTAGATGGGGGAGTGGGAGTGGGGAGGTGCTCGTGTTATTTAGATGACACAGTCAGGGGTGGTTAGAAGGAGATGGAGTCTGATTTTTTAATTATGGGGATTATTACAGCTCTTTTTCTATTCCACCGTAATCCTTCACTAAATGGTGAAGGTATCAACACAGAACCACTGCTGAATAATTGTTCTTGTGTGTGATCTAAGACAGGCAGGTCAGGTTAGGTGAGGGTGAGTTTGAAAAGACAGGCTTGAATAAAGAAAAGAAAAGATCAGGACAAATCTGTTACTACCACATGAACAAGGCTTGCCCAGCTTTTCCTATTGAAGTATTATCCTCTGTTTTTTTTCTTGTGTTTTTCTCTGGCTTAGAAACAGCCGTAAATATTTATTTTTAAACTTTTAAAATATAAATAGAATGAAAAAAAAGTCAAGTCACTTACCTAAAAGTTCAGTATTATCAGGCATTTCTCTTACATTAAATAGCTGAATAATAATTTGCTCTTTACACCCAGTACATCATCATGAACTCTTAATTTTTATCAAAGACAGACTAAATAATTGAAAAGCAAGACAGAAGATGATTTGGAATACAGAACAATTGATATTTGAATATCCTTATTTCAGAGAGCTGCTTTACTTTAATTAAAATAATTTAATATCATTAACATTTTGTTCCTCAAAATAATCCATATGCTAAGTATTGTCTTTATTTAGAGATTAGAAAAATAAAAGTTTATGTTTTATTCAGAAATTTGAAGTAAATCAATAAAAAAGCCACTTTTACACTATAAAAATTAAAAAAGAATTGAGACAATCATCTAAATAATAAAATCTCAATGCCATTTTTGCATTGATTGCATTTTGTTCAAATAAAAGGTGTTTTTTTTTTCTTAAGAGCAAAGGCCTAAAATAGATATCTTTCTCTCTTTAAGAATGGTATTATTTAATTATGGAAAAAGCAAGAAAGCTTTAGACTGACTCACATAACATTTCTTTTGGTACGTCTATTTAAAGAAAGTCATAAAGGAGAAAAATCACAGCATGGCAGCTATGTTAATGACTGATGAAAAAAATAAAGCAAAAGAATTTTTTTTGTGTGCACAGTTAACCCTTTAAAACAACTAGATCAAATAACTACACTTGGTAACTCTTATTTTCTAAAATTTTTCTAAAACCAGGCCAAATGCCCAAACTTGAAAATTATACTCCACAGTCCTCACAACAAACTAGTAAATTATTCTAAGGTCTGTTTAACAACTAACCAGTCTTCAAAAAAGATTTTTGGATGCAAATACAGGAATTATATCCAAAAACGGGAAGTATGCGTGTCAGTACCACTGAGAATAAGATATAAATATACGTGATTGTCCACAAAACCACACACAGTCCTTTTCTCTATGAAGAGACTAAAGAATAGAAACTATAGCTGTATCACTTTACTGTCCCATTTGCCTCTTTGAAAAGAAAAACATCTAGCCTCTTTGTTTCCTAACATGCAATGCCACAACACAATAGTACGTGATTTTCCTGTGGGAACTATTTCCTTTCTTAAATCACAGCTTGAACCCAGAAGCCTCCCTTGTTCTTCACTTCCTGTTTTGGCATATCAGCAGTTCAAGGAAAAGGAATTCTGCGGGTCTTTCTTTTTTCTTTCTTTCTCTCTCTCTTCCCTTCTGCTCCCTCCTTCCCTCTCTCCTTTTCCTTTCCTTTCCTTTTTCTTTTCTTTTCTCTTTTCTTTTCTTTTCTCTTTTCTTTTCTTTTCTTTTCCTTTCTCTTCTCCTCTCCTCTCCTCTCATCTTTTCTTCTCTTTTCTTTTCTTTTCCTTTTAGGTAGGTAAGTCAGACCTGCCTTTCTTTCTCCTCCAGAGGAAAGGGGGAACTGGCTTGAAACTCTAAGATGAACTCCAGGGTTGCATCATGGCAATTGGAATTAGCACGTTGCTGCGGTGACCTCCCGCCAGCTGCTGTCATTCGAGTGTGTGTGTGCCAGAGTAGCTACAATGGGTAGAGGCATCCTCCTGAATAAAAAAGAGCATTATGGCCCAAACACATGAATTGGCCAAAATGTAAAAGTCAATAAAAAGAAATGAGTTGGGAACGAAAGCGCATGGACGTTGGTAGCTTGCCTCTTTCTTCACTGGAGGATTTCTGTTTCAAACCATCTGGAGAAATGTAATGACGAAGTGAGTGAGCATGAATCTCCTGGTCACAAAACAAACACTATTGCTAGTTTACCACCTTGGAAAATACTCACTAAGCTAATGTGGGACTGACTTCCATAATATGCTCCAAATTTGTCAAGGAGAAGGAGTTACAGATGAAAATTTAGGTTCACGTGGCAGTCATGGGTAGAGAGAATCAGGTGTGACTAGTGTTTAGTCAACAAAAATCAATGTTTGAGCCATTAATACCTCAGCCTCTTGCCATTTTGTATACAAATTTCTTATATCATATAAAATTGCTTTGAAGCTTGTGATCAAATGTTGTCCCATTGGAAAAAAAAAAAAAAACCTGACATCTGTATTTTTTTGATAAGGTCCAGATTGGCTCAAATGCAAACTTTATTTGGGAAAACATAAGCTATAAAATGGTCCTTTTTATGTGTTCTAATTGGAAGCATTTACTATATAGCATGAAGAAACCACAGAAATCACAGAACTGCAGAAATAGGTTTTATTTTCAGACAGATATAATAATGTCCATCATTTCTGTCATTGGCAATTATAAGGAGAAAAAGTTCACTCTCTATCGATCATTTCAATAGGACGCAAACTAATGGTTATACTATTCATGCACTGTCAAGAAACAGGCCTTTCATAAGCAGCATCTTTTTCATTCTTAGTATGTACCCCAGATATGAGCTAGGTATTAACTGGAAATACCGTCCTACATTATGCAGATGGTAAATGTTTCTCCAGAAAAGCACTAGTTTGATGTAAATTGCTCTCAAATGTCCAGGTGCTTAAAGTTATTATTGGTAACATAATCAATGAGTGGCATATAAAGATGCGTTTTGTTTCTCATTTATTTAAAAAAATACCTACTTTTTTGAAATGGTGATTTTATACATTAAGGCATGGAGGCATAAAGACACAAAAAGCCAATATTTGTGTTGCTCTGTACTGCTTCAGTGTGCTTAGATGTAACATCAAGATATGGAATATTTTCAAATCTACCTGTGTGATTATGATACTGGGATCATTATTTTAAGGAAACCAGTTGGCTTTTATTCATTTAGTTTCTTGCTATACCTCTGCCTATTACTCGATTGGGCTGCAAGTTCAATTAGAATTTCCTAATCTTTTATACCCTGTTCACTACCCTCTTGATCACGGTTCTCATAGAAGCATGAGGAGCTAATGGCCCAACTTCTCTGTAGATACAGGCATTCAGGGCCAGGCTACTGCCATGGTGGAAAAGGGCAGGCTTGCAGGGCTAGGGCTTCGCACTAGATCTTTACCTGGACCAGGGTAGTCACGGGTGGGCCATGATGCAACATACCTGGAAGCCTCTGTCTCCTCTGGGATATGGCACAGACCCAGGGGATCTACTGTGAAGTGGCAATGGGCCTTTATTAATGACAGGAGCTCTGCATTGGGAATACAGCAAAAGATGAGCATGGTTTTAAAAAGCAAACAGGGTAAGTCTACCAGGGAATTCTGTATCTCGGCATTTGTGCGGGAAGGGTATACAGTTCCTTTGCATGAGGTAAATTCTGACAATTGACTCTAGCCTCAAGGGGCATTAATAAGAATAGGGAAAGGTCTGGCTCTAGAAAAAAAAAAGAGTGCTATGGGCAATGACAAAGATAGTTGCCCAGACAAAAGAAATAAGGCAGAAACCACTTCACCAAACTGAGGTTGAAGGTCAGAGCTGATCTGGCAAGTGGGACTTGCCAAGGGAGTAAGCTGAAGTTTCTTCAGTCCATTCCTTTTTCTGCCTCCTGGTCTACACTGGACTCATCTAAATGAGAAAATTACAGGTATATTCAAATGACTGTATATTTGGAAAGAGGCTGGAAATCTGAGAAATGTGCTCCGAAGCACCCTAATGGTGAAAAAGAAAAGATTTTCACCAAGCTGACTGCAAGCAACTTTCTTGTATCCATTTATTATTAACCTTTTATTTATGGATTTTCTCATAGACCATACAAGTTTCATTTCAGAGAAAGGTTTCTTAGCACCTACTATATGCAAAAACAAACTTCACAAGGAAGGGATAATTAAGAGGAAAAGTAAATGAAAGCATCTCTGCCCTCCAGAGGATTTAAAATCCAATAGGTATGAAGAAAGCGGTATTGAGGCCCCCCCCCCCCCCCCCCCCTTCTACCACATGGTAGAAGCTAAGAGCAAATAACAGATGTTAGATGCTGGAGCTGAAAATCTCTTACTTTGCTGGAAATAATAACTTCAGAGCCACAGTATCAGAACGATTGTCCAGCCCATGGCTCGAAGAACCAACCCAAAACATACAGTACAACAAGGTATACTTCAATAAAGAGGCGCTTAGCAGCTTCAGAACTATTGTAAAAACAGCAACAAACCAATGAATAAGAAGGCAAAAGTAAAGGAAGCCAAAAGTGGTGAGGTAGAGCTACTGTTAAGATCAGACCTTTCAGAAGCATAGGAAGTTAATCTCTATACAGCTTGCAGAAGGAACAAGAGAGGATGGGGTAAGACCATCAGCTTCAGGATACTTGCCCTCGGGGTAATTCCAGTACGCTAAGAGAAATCTGTTTCCAAGTTCCTGCTCCTTGTTCTCGTATTTTATCTTAATCACTAAGTAAGAGTGCCTGTTATTTCAATCTTTTAGGAAGGCAGTTAGCTAGATCTATCTTATTGTGATTTAGAACATTTTCTCAAATGATCTGGCTTTCTTTTTCTAAACTGAATGAGTCACAGAAACCTATAAATTGCAGTAATAAAAAATGGAGTTCTACAATTTTTTCATAGCTATTAAAAAGATTCAGCCTTAGATCCTTATCTAAGTCAAAAGAGAAATAAAATAACTTCAGAGGATGGCATGATTTCTTATAGTCCTCCTAGAGGAGGAGCCCATGAAAGCTCATTGTTTAGGTAGTAAAGCTAGGAAGGACTGATGTCTAAGTTCTAGGCCATGACATACTAGACAAACAAAATTCAATGTACCAACTAGATGGTGACAGAATAATCTCTAAGAATAATTTCAGAGCCACATAAATAATAAAATAATGTCTTCTAATAGAGAAAATCAGTGAGTGAATGAAAACCTGTAGCCAATCTTAAAAATCCGTAATAACATAACATGTCATACAAGAAAAAAATGCATTGGCCACAAAAAAGACGACAACTCATTCATTAGTCAGAGAGCAGTGATGTTCCCACCAGGTGTTCAATACAGGATCTTTTGGTTGCGATGTTTATGATTTCCCTTTTGGCATCTTCTAGAGGTGGAGGTGGCAAATGTTTCTGAAATTTAAGAAGTTGCATCCAAGTGAAGTCTCTGAGAAGACTCTATTGCTGAGTTAAGGCAGAGAAACCTGAATTGACTTTCCTCTTTTTAACTGGAATAATTACTTCATAATGGCAAGACTCACCAAGTTATGCAAAGACAGTAGAGGCCACCTACACTGCTAGGCATGACTAGGAAATCTCACGTACCAAGTGTAACACGTAGTTACTTCTTTATGGTAAATCGCATTCACAAAGCAATCTGTTAATTTCCCTTTCAGAAGGGAAAAATGTATATCAAACATATATGGTCTTTGTTGAAAATAGAGAAATTAACTATAAAAGAAAATTAGAGATTCAAAATTTGGTGTATATACAATTCTATATCATCGGACATGTTCTTAAATTTAAAAAATACATATGTAAAACAACTGTTATTAAAAGTATTGGGTTGTTTTTATTAAACCCTTTGAAAACATTTAAACACTGGTATATATGCTTTATTTTAAAAACAATATTTTAGATTTGGGTGCATACATTTGATGTATTAACTAAATGTTCATAGGACCACATTCTAAAATTTCTATCTTTTTGGACCCAATATTTTTCTTTAATTTCAATTTACCTAACTTAACAAATTTACATGTGTGGTGATTCAATGTTTCCTGAAAATATATTAAATATTAGTCTCTATGCTAAAATCTGTCTTCAATTTTTACCCACTGTGCAAATAAACAAAGAAGCCTTGTCACTCACAAGGCCTACATCCAAAGGGACTGTGACTATGAAGTGTATGTTTTCAAGTCATGCTTCATGCAGAGCTGTAAGAGACTGTGATCCCGTAAAGGACTGACAGGCAGATATTCAAGGGCAGAGTGACTGATGATTTTAATTAATATAATCAAACGTTCATCAACAAATTCTTCAAAGTGGTCATCTTGTAGGTATTAAATACTCATTTCAATGATGCTACCGTTGTTCAAGCCAGTATTGGATGTCCTCTTGGTAATTGCCTTCATATGCTACTGCCCACTGTTTTGAACATTTTTTATAATGGAAAATCTTTGTCCAATAAAAGAAGACTGACTTGGGGAAGCTTATGTTGAGTTAAGTGTGGTGGTGAACGTGGATATTTGTGCTTTGGGTTTCAACATGAAGTCTGACTGTAAAGTCAAAACATTTTTCTAGTAGCTCATTTTCGCATTTTTAAGGTAATTCCAAAAGAAGAGCTTGTTAAATGGTTTGAGCAATGGGGAGTGGAGAGGCTACTGGCTTCAGGGAGACTTGTGTATAGACTCTCAGGGTCGCGGCTGTAAAGAAGGCCATCCAAATGTCTCATGGCATCATAGCGGTCATACTTTGTAAGAAGAGACAAAAGAGGAGTGTTGCTGACTGACTTTCCAATGAAACCTCCCAATGTGACCTGGGACTTTGCCATTTAGCCTGAAAGTAAGGAGATTTGACTTTTCTTCTCAGATTTTCCCTCTAAGAAGGAGTGTGGCTTCTAAGAATTATCTTAATAGATGTTTCCAATTTCCCTATGCTGAATGAGAGAATTAACGCATGTTACTTTGTGAATATGCACTGAGCTTGGACTGGAAGGCCTCCGTCAGGTCAAAAGAAAGCCTATAACTTCAATATGGAAACATCTCTTGGAAACTGAAGAGAGTGCTACTGTTAGTATTTTACCCTAATAAATCATCAGGAAACTGTAGCAGAGTCCATTCAAATATCTGTATGTGAAATATCTAGGAAAAAAGTCAAGCAGTCTTACAGTCTTACAAAGTTCTATGTGAAAAATACTATAACTATCTCCTGTTCTGGGAAATTAAATATTCTTAAAATTTTCAATAATTAAGTATAGAGAAACTGTAAAATTCTGAGAGAGAAGACTCTTCATGTGTAGAAAGCTCTGTACTGGGTACTTACCAACTTCAGAAATGACAGCTGAAACATTTTGTCAAAATGCATTTCACAAATAAACATTACCATGAGTTAGATGTGTCTGAAAAGAAATAATTAAGATGTTCCTATCAACTCAATTTTAAAAATCCAATTCCTATTTCATTGAATTATTATTTCTCATAATAATATATTTCAACTTAGGGAAAATTAGCTCGGCTCCCCTCCCCCCAGTAACAAAGTGAATATGACAGGTATCACTAGGAAAAATAAATAAAATTTAATCCAACAGAACCATTTTGTGGAGTAGATGCTAACAGCATTTAGCATATTTTTCAGCATGGTTATTGATTTAAACACTTTACTCAATTTTTACTTTATGTCACATACTTGGGACTGTTTGAGGGAATGTTTTTCTAAGGTAGAAGCGGGTAATACTTTATGTATACTTCAATATAATCCTGCAGATTGGCTTTAGTAGAATAAAAATATCTTTATTTTTCTTTAACACTTTGATAAATGAATCAATGAATCATTGAAGAAATAAAGTATATGTGATCATGCATAAAGAGTAAAATTCTAGAGATAGGCTTCTTTCTGTGTTCTCGGTAGTTAAAAAAAATTAAGCAAAATATGTAGCACTTTTCTTTTTCACTACTGTTCTAAGACAGATTGAACTCACTTTATAGTATTATTAAAACTGAAATAAGTAATAATTTGGGCACAGTATTTATGAATATGCTAAACATACAAAATTCTAAACAGGGATCACAGAACTTACTAATAGATCATCTATGTTGTTTGGCCACAAAAAGCCACATAATAAACTAACAAAACAGAATTAAATTTCAAGGAAAATTATAAGCATTGGGATTATTATGTTTTAATATTGAAACCAAAGTAAATTCTCACTTGCTTGCAATCTTTAAATGTGATGGAATAGAAAAAAACTCAAGAAAGGCACCTCTAAATATGTTACAATATGAATTTTTTGCACTCTAACTATTACTGATTATCATCACATATGGAGAGTACTGAACACAATTTTGATAATTTTCTCACTGTAATGATTAACTATTAAGTAGAATTATTTCTGTATAATTTTCCCAGATAGATTAAAGAAGAGTTAAAACTATAGCATGTAAAAAAAAACGGGAAACAGAAAAAGGTACTTTAAGGACATTTAAGGACATTTAAAAAATACTATTATTGAAACCTAGGTGGCCAGTTATTTTACATTCTGGCGACTTTCCTTAGAGGGCAATCTAAAATTGCCAGTTGATGACTGAGTTAAAAATGTATTATACATTAAGAGAATAATTCTCAGGTTCCTTTTAGGAAATACAGATCAGCAAAGGAACTGAACTAATCAGTATGAAACTAACAGATAAAATTCGAAAAAAATCAAATCTAAGGAAAACAATATTAGCAACAGATTTTGTCATTTAGTTATCTATACCAGGTACTGTATGAAAACTTAAAACACCATTATCCTTAAAAAGATACTGTCATCCAATACATAGTTTGGCAACTTTTTTGTTTGTTAACTGTCCTTTTAAAAAAATACTTTTAAATACTAATTAGATATATTGATTTCAGGTGTTATGCATACTTAATCCTTTAAAATGTTTTATTTGAAGTATAGTATTAGGAAGGTGTAGAAATAAAAATAGAGAAATAAAATTTATGAATTATAGTATTTGATGCCAAGTGTTGAAGAGTGTTAAAAGAATATAATGCCTAATTTTAAAGTTGAAGCTAATTAATCTAGGAGACTCCAGAAATGGAAAATATTGATTAGCAATATGATAAGGTTTTGAGGAAATTTTATATCACCCAATAATAACTTTTAATTTATAAATGCAATTTAAAACTTGGAAAATTGAATGAAAATTGTGAGACAAGAAATAAAAATTTTCCCCAACACAAAGTAATTTCATGCTGTTCTCATTTTTTATGTTTATTGTATCCAACTTAAAATTTGTGTTTCCTATATTTACTTTGGTGATCCATAATTCAGAGGTGATTCTAACAAAATAAAAACGTTTACATTAATTCCCAAGTTTTATTTTTTAAGGAAATATTATTAATGCTTTAATTCAAATAGTCACTATTGTGTTTACCTACCAACTAGAAAAGAATTCACCAAAATAAATTTGTTTATATTTTGCACAAGCCTTGGTTTCTTTAGTCTTCTAAGACAATGATAGTTGCTAGAAAATTTTTTTTTAAATGTCATTTTCATGGCATATAATGCTGTTTCTACAAATAATTATTTCTCTTGAATAGGAAATTATTCATCTTTGATAGCCAACTACTAATTTCAGTATCTAGCCCTTTTAACTATGATTTTCAAGAGCAATACTAGCTGCCTTTTTTTTTAACCATGTAACTACTATTTCTAGCACAAAAAAGTTGCCTTTACACCTACATATTTTCTTTTTCGTCTTCTTTCCTTCCCCTCACCCTTCTCCTCTCCTCTCTTCTTCTTTTCTTCTTCCTTTTCTTTTTTCCTTTTGGTGAAGTTATTGAATCAAGTAGATGTCTAGAGGGAGGAGCAAATGTTATTACCCATAGTCAACTGGCAAGAAAAATGAAAATCTTTATCACATGAGAAGTAATTAAAGCAAACAGATTTACTTAGAGGAAGGCCCGAGAACAAGGAGAAGTCGTAGTCTAGCCCATAAACTGAATTCTTGTTTAGGAGTTTTTGGTGAAATGTCTTTCCTTTACTTTCTGAAATGCACTGTGCTGATTAAAAAAAAAAAAAAAAAAAAGCTGACAGTTAATTAGCACAGAGTCTTATTACAGAAGTCTCCTCTAAAGCAGACATATTCAACTTATACTGAGGTGATTGTCATAAAGGGGTTGCTTGCTGTGGCGCTCACAGATGGCAGAAAAGACAGCCCAGGAACGCAAACAGCCTGATAATCAAGATAGCCTTAAAATATGGGTGAGTTTTCAACTCTTGATTCTGGCAGCAGGCTCTTTTCAAATATCTTGGGTTGTTATGTCCAAGTGGTTTACTTTAAAGCAGCCTTGTCATCAAAGGGGGTCCCAGAGTCAAGAATAATTATGATAATTACCCAGAATTGCACCCCCCCCCAATAATCATAATAATAATCCTGAATCTTAACCAAGTATAATATTGTTTGTGTAATATACTGCTACATTAAAAAAGATGAAGGGCTAGACAACTACGGTCTATTCTTGACTGACAAAGCTGCTATAATTGTATGACTTTCTGGGATAATGGTTTAAACAAAAGTAAATAGTAAAAAAAAAAAAAAAAAAAAAGCCCCCTCCTCCCCTCCGAAAGGATTGGAAAGCTTAGCTGTGTTTAGTGCCCATTGATGAAAGCAGTGTTCTCTGATCCATGCTGCTATTGTTGGTTTTAGTTTAGCTCCCTCTCAATCAATATCTAACAGGGCATGATTTAATAAGGTTTTATAATCTCCAAAAATGGTGGGGGAGGGTGGTTGTGGTATTGTCATTCATCAAAGGGGGCCTTTCAGGTTTCTTTGCTTTCACCTGCTGGGACCCATTTGGTCTCTTTCAAAGAGAATGCAATGACAAAATGAATGAGAAATGCTAGAATAAGAGTCCCTTATTCTACCCAATAGTATAATCAATGGGTACTTGTAATCCCTATTGTACCTCACAGAGGTAGTTGTAAGACAATTAAATCTCGCTTCTCAGGCAAATCATTTTGGTAGTTAACCTGAAACAGCCAACAATATTGAAGAGAATGAATGCATGTGAAGCAATGATGTAATGGGATACCGCCTGGCCAGAAAGCATGCATGTGTGTTGCCGTGTGTACGTACGTGCACGTTTATTTCAGGACTCTATGAACATAGCTTTCATGGTTCATGGTCCCTTCAGTAGTACATGGCTAAGTGGGAAAGACTGTAAACAATTTCACACTCTCCTTTTCATTTTTATTTTACACTAACATGAAACCGTTCTCTTTTTTGCCGCATTATACTCTCTAAATTGTAGTTTCATAAACAGAAAACATTTACGTAGTTAACATCAGTCTGATGTGACAACCAATTTAGTTTTAATTTCATTTTTATCAGCTAAAGTCCATTTCTTTTCCCCTCCTTACCGAGTTGCATGTATGTCAAAAAAAAGGCTTGTAGTCTTTGGGAGACATAGGCACTCAGTCGTCTAACTTAGTTGTGTGGACTTCATATTCTATTTCAAGTATTGTCTGTCAAGAAATCTTACAGTTTACTCTTTTTAAGAAGGAATAAAAATGTGATCAGCGATGAAAGTTATAGCACACACAAATCTTTTAGGATTCGTGAAGAAAAATTATACTTTTGTTGAGAAGTCTTGCACTTATGGGTGAATATTAAATATGAAATAAAGAGAGCAAAGGGATTGTTAATATCAGATACATCAAGTTGCATTTTAGTTCACGATAATTTAGGAATTAAAGGCCCCTTCCTTTAACGTATATCTTAAATAGGCTCTTTTGATTTCTCTTACATTTCATTTATGTTGGAAATGCCCATATTCCTTTGTCAAATTCCTGGAGAAACCTCTGTGTTCTTATTTACAGGAACTCCCTACTTGGTTCTTGAGACAAATGCTACCTTTAGTTGATACATAAATATGCAATAAACATACTTTTATCTCTAGAATACACATTTTCTTTTTTCTTCTACATCTAAGGAGGTTTTTTATTATTTATATTTATTTATTTATTTATTTTTAATAAAGACCTATTGATTTGGGAGTTATATACCCCCAAATATATTGACCCAGATATTCAGATGTGTGCTTGGCACACAAGTGCATATGTATTTTCACTGAATTGTGCAGAATTGTAGCTACCTTATATGCAAATAAAATAGCTCTTCATTGATGGTTTTACACACAATTCTTTCAATTATCTTTGAATACTGAAAAACAACTCTCAGAGAACTAGAAGTGTTGTCCTGTATGACTTCCAAGGTGGAAATATTTACTGTCAGAATTCTATATACTTGCACATTATTTTTTAAACCTGTTATTTTGCTATGTTTAGATCATAGAAGAATAAAGAAATGCACTAGAAGTAGAAATTGACCTAAATAAAACAATGTATTCTCTCGTAATGCTGAGTTTAGCCAAGAGTGAGACACCTGACTCCTCTGGATACTTCCAAATGAGCCTAGCTAATTGGGGTAACCCAAGCCCATGGCCATTTGAAAGACTTGAGGTCAGGTGTTTTATTACTGGGATAGTATTCAAAAAAATGACTGTCAGGGGTGAACGAAGAATTATGTCAAGAGCATTCAGCATTACTGCCACTAAAGAGAGAGGAGGGGAAAACATTGTGAAGAAAAACATGTCATTTTCTAAATGAGCTAGGGGAGGAGGATGGGGCAATAATGTGGCCTTCAGCTGTTGGTTTATTAGGTTTCCATTCCCATGATCCACATCTGTGTTAGGCAAAAATAGTTTTAATACAGTTGCCCTCTACCACTTTGCTTTCTTGCAGAGTGAAAAATAGCTGTGAAAAACATTCAGATAAGGTTTGTTCTTTGTGGTTGTAAAGTGGTTGTTTGTTTCCCCATCTCCTATACTCTTTTCCTGGTTCTATAGCCTATCTTAGCATTGTTGTCTGATTTGCCATGGAACAGTGAACATTGCTTTTCCTAGCCAAATCATCCAGTGTTAAATGGTATGTGATACAGATCAATAGGGCATCCACAGCTGTACAAAAAGGGCAATGTTGTTTCTATTAACAATTTTGAAAGAGAGTGTGGACTCGTGGTTAAAGGATTAAATTGGGTATTGAGGTTTTTGATGTCTTGAATTCTAATTCTACCTAAGCCATTGGATGCCTGATGAAGTTGTTAAGAAGTATTTTCATTTCCCACTCTCTCTTTCTGGAAAGAGTGAAAGTGATTGCAACATTATATCCGCATGTTATATATTTGGCCCCCCATGTGATCATTCAATAAACAATGGGAATTTGGAGAACTGATAAAATTGGACATCTTGGTGACTTAAAAATGTATGATATCTCAAATTTCTATCAGATTCGTCGCTCATATTCTTTTTCACATGATGCTCGATGCTTCAGGCTGTTTTTCCATCTCGTCTGGAGCCCATCTAGCCACAACGTCACATTTATATATTTGGAGTTTCAGTCAGACTGGGGCAAAGGCTTGTATGGGTCTGGTTACCTGCATGCTCCTTCCAGAACAGGAGGCATTCTTATTCTGTGTGAGCCCTTTCTCAGTGGCATTTTAACGTGGAAAATAATTTTGGAAAAGCAGTTGGCTTTTGTTGCTATTGCCCATGCCAGGTGCAAGCGGTCGTTGATAAAGATTAACGATGCTCATTCACCCTTTATTTCAGTTTGGGGTAGAGGCCTGTTTCAGTGTATGTGTGGACACGTGTCCACATGTGAGAGAGAAAGAGAGCCAAGGCAGAAAAAGTGTTTTACAAAGTTGTACATTGTTAACTCAAGCAAACCTTTGAAAGAACGATAGGCCTTCATATTGTATTTCCAGCTCAGATTTCTCCATTCCTGTTGAACTGAACACTTTCTTCCTTCCTCCTTCTCCCCTTCACCACACCCCTCCTTTCTCTTTCTCATTCTGTTCCCTCCCCAGTTCATTTCAGAAGAATGTTACGTGTTTTGTAAACAATTCATTCAAGCAGCAAATCAGAGAAGGAGCAAAGTGACATACTAGTCTTGGTGTCATCAAATAATAGGAGTCCAACATTAATTTCATTCAAATGTCTGTGGTTTCATTTTATGTTGTTTCACTGTATTTTATTTGTTGAGTACTGTACTCAGTAGAAGTAGAAATGTAGTTGAACACTGATGAAAGACAAAGTTCTCACGCTGATGGAGGCTGTGCTCTACTTTGGGCTTGGAGTACTGGATCTCAGTCGCGGATTAAGTGCGTAGATAGTGCATTGTGGGAAGACACTGTGTGAAAACACGTGGGAAACTAGAATTAATATATTGATAAAATAGTTGTCTTGGTTTTTAGGATAGCTGGCTTAATCACTTGAGTTTCTGTGAAGGAAGTAAATGAAATAGCCAGCAAATAAATAACATTCTTGGGATGCCTGGGTGACTCTGTTGGTTAATCCTCTGCCTTTGGCTCAGGTCTTGATCCCAGGGTCCTGGGATCCAGCCCCACATTAGGCTCCTTGCTCAGTGGGGAGTCTGCTTCTCCCTCTCCCTCTGCCACTTCCCCTGCTTGTGCTCTCTCTGACAAATAAACAAAATTCTTAAAAAAAAAAAAAAAGCATTCTTTTTCCAACTTCATGGTGAATTCTTAAATATTTCTTCAGTATTTTGCATATTAAAGAGATTAGAATTTTAGTCACTTCAAAATACTGTTTTGTTTTTCTGTGTTTTCTATGGCCTATATGCATTCTATGGCCTTCTTGAAATTTTTTTCCCCTAATTTGTTCTAACTTAAGATTTTATTTAAAAAATGCAATTCAAATTTAAGATATTTCAAACCAACAAAAGTGTAATTTTTGTATGTTTTCCCCTAAAGAAGGATATTTATTTTATTAACAGTTTCCAAATTATTGGTGGGTCCCTGTTTATTTTTCTTAAAGATATACAAGGACTTTGTAGAATCTTGACCACAAGATGAAATACAGAAATACTAGAGTAGAGAGGCTTAGGAGCTTATTTCTGTGTAATCACTAATCTGTTATTAATATGTGCTATTTATTGTCAAAAAGTGAATGTATATTTAATTATTTGGTTGGCTAAATAAGCTAAGCAATACTAAAGGGAAAAAGCCTGTCTTCAAACAAAACAAGACAAGAAATGAAAAAAAAGTTTTGTTTTTTAAGTAAGCTTCTGATCAATACATTTTCTTCTATATCTTATAAATACAAAGATTACTGAAAATCTATTGACAGCTGAGAATAGAATGCATTACTAATCATTTCAAATACTGGCTAAGTCTGCTTGGTGTAACTCCAAATACAATCTGAATGTGGTTTTTCTGCTTGACCTAGCACATCTACAAAATCATTTGCAAAAACTTTGTTTTCTTAAGTTGTTTTTGCAGAAAATGATATCACGAGTTTTATCAAACTCTTTGAATATATGAAAGCAAAAAGAACAAAACATTAATCCCTACTGCCTCCACCTACCCCCCCCCCCCTCTACCAAACTTGCAAGTGTCTATGTTTTCCATTTTGTGGACATAGTTTATTCATTTATCCAAAAGGAGTCCAAATTTTTAAAAAGATTTTTTAAAAAGGCTTTCCTTGAAATAATTAATTGCAATAATTATGGAGGCAACATCCCTCTCAAAACCAGTGAAAAGCTATTATTTTTCAGCAAGTAATCAAACAGAACTGAGCAGGCAGTTTCTACAGCACATGTATATATACTCCCAGGTGGATTTTCAAGTATAAAGTGACTTAATGCTTCACTGGTGTTAGTTAAATAGTCAGATGCCGCAAGAAAACTTAGTGGTCATTCACAGTCAGTTGAAATCATAATACTAGAAATTGTTTTAGATTGTTATGTAAAATCACCCACTTTTAAAGTATTAACCCATTAGTCTGTAGTATATCCCTTATGACCAACTGCGAATTCCACAAAATGTCTAAGGATAGCAAATCAGTTGTGCAAACACGGTTCCTATTTCAAGATATATCTATCATCTATCTATCTGTCTATCATCTATTATCTGTTTTATAGCAACTCATTGTATAATAATAAAGATTTTAAATGATACCAAAGATTAGAGCCAATTAAAACATGACTCACAGGTCTTATTTCATGGATCTATTAATATGACAAATTAACTTATGTTTCCATAAACCAGAACTACACAGGGTAAAAACAAGATGTAACATTGCCTATGAAGCAAGTTTGCCAAGTTGTCCATTTGGTCTCCAATATTTGTGTTTTAAAGAGGTATGATTGCATTTTAATGACTTCTTATTTTCCTAAACATTTCAATTGATTGTCCTTATAAAATCTGTTTGTATTTTTTTTTTTGTAAATTCATTTAAATCAGGGCTAAGAAGATACTTGAAAAATGATAATCTTGCTTGAGACATGATACAAAGGGAAAAAAAAACTTTCCGAGGGTGGAAAACAAAACAAAACCCCAACACTTATAGAAATCTTTGACTTTGAATTTATATAATATGTAAGAACTATAAAAGCCACTATATGTATAAACATAGCTATATCAGTAGCATATGAAATAAATTATGCGGTTCAGTTTGCCAATGTGTAAAATAATTTTTGATCACATGTAAATTTGCTATAAGAGGTTTTAGAAGGAATCTTTTAAAATATGCCCCAACTACAACAGATTTGTCATTCATGCACTGCTGAGCATAGAGGCCTAATTTTACCTTTTTGCTATTGTTTGAAATTAAAGCACTTATCCAGAAGATCAAAACAGCTTTTATAATGGACATTTGTGAAGAGAGATGGTGATAATATCCAGAGGAATATGGTAATTGTTCCTGTCTTGGAGGCATACGGAGGTATATGCCTTCTATATATACTGGGAAGCTGGAAATACACCGAGTATGAAAGTATATCTCAAAGTTTGGAGGGTGCCTAGTGATCAGGCAGAAACATTAAATGAAGCAAAAACATTGCATTTGAAAAGCAAGAACAAAGACATTTCCTTTTGCTTTGCTGGTAAAGCATATTAAAAGAGGATAACCGCCATTCTGACAGCAGTTTTAAATCCAGCTTTTCATATTACGGTCCTTAATGAGAGACCCCACAATATCAGATGAAGAAAGACAAAGAGAATTTTTGATGAAAAAAAAAAAATCAGGGGAAAGAGAGAGATGACTGAGAATATGCAAACTTTGTCTGCAGTTGTTTGAGCTCAGGCATAATGCTGAGGGGACTTCTCTTCCCCTCTAACCACCTATTAAGGAAGACTGCATAACAAATAGCAGACTATCCCCTAAAGAACCGAAAGGTAAAGTTCTCAGGAAGCCCCAGTAAATACTGAAATGATTTTTACTATTCCAAATTTAATTCGACATTTTCTGAGTGTGTGTGTGTGTGGGGGGAGGGTAGAATACCCCTTTTGTGTCCTGAAAAGTGTCATGCGACACAGAAAGATTTCTCTGAAAGAAAATGCATCTTACTTGACTGAACACTGAGCTCTCAGCAGGAGAATAAACGCCTCAATGTGGAAAGCGGCGGCTTGGCCGTGTGGGCCCAATGCGGTGCTTTCATGCCATCTAGTGGCTGAGGAGAAGTCTCCCCAAGACCTACTGATCTCAGGGAACCAACTCCTGTCTGTATTTAGATTGTGTCTACAAGGCAAATGAGAGAGAGGAATTATCATAATTATTCAGAGAATTCGGGCGAAAAGGAGTTAGGGTGCTTGAAAAATATAAGGGTTTTGGGTTAAAGAATCCCAGCCGCTGAAGTAATCTGGCTTTCAGTTTGGGGTGCCATTTTGGTTTGGGTGGATCTAGTCCAAGAATTAGGGTTCTTTTTCCTTTCCTTTTCCTTTCCATTCTGTTCCACTCCAATCTTTCTCCACATCTTCACTTTAAAATTCTTGTTTTGGTTTTCAGTTTTTCAAAGACTTGAAGATTCTTTGTGTGCGTGTGCACACGTGCGCTCCCACTTCTGTCAGCCCCCTCCACCCCTAAAATCTCCTCTTCAGCACTCTACTACTGAGATGATAAAGTCAAAGAACCACTTTCTTGGAAACACCTAAAATAGTTATATTCTCAGACACTCTTCTCTTACCTCCCCTCTGATGTGCTTCCCCACAGGGAGTGCTTGGAACATCAAACTGTAAAGGTATAAGTTTACCACCTAAGGTATTTTTGTCACTCACAGAAACATGACTTTCCATTGTTATCCTTGCAAAATGTCATTAAAATGTCCTTATCCACACTATTTATATGTATAGCGAGTGCCCTTGAACTTTCTTTAACAAGTCAATCTTCAACTGGTATCAAGTGCACTTAACCAAAATCACACATTTCTATCTTTCCTGTTTGAGATTTATTCCATTGGCATTGGGATTCTCCCTTTTGATTCCACTGAATCATACGTTTTAATATTACATTTAGTGTACCTGCAGACAGAAACCATTCCACTCTGGGAATATAGCTGCCTTTTGGTATAATGTGAAAAGGTTAGATCAATAATATTGTCACTGATGAGGTATAGATACCTTTTAATGATGCAAAGAAGCAGATTTCCATATTTATGTAACAAGCACCTGCATAGCTTTAGACATGGATCAAGGATTAAGGTTTGTAAATAATTTAAAAAGGGGGCTTTTAGTGAAAAAAGCTGTGGTATTATATCTGCAAAATAGGAATATTGAAGACTGTGGCCAGAGAATTGCATTGTTTTATTGTGGTTGGAGAGCAATAAGAAATACAAGTTGGAACTTTATATACATGGTGATCAATGGCTGATAAACATTTTCTATAAAATATCCCTACTTGAAAGAATTTACTAAATGAATTTCTTGTTGAAGAGGTGTGGAAATTTAACTTTCATACATTTTACATAATATCATAGTGGGAAAATAATTTTACTTTTGCCTTATTTTTGACATGTTTATTAAAGATTTAGTTTCAAAGATTCAATTTATGAATATAGAAATTCATAAAATATGAATTTAACATTTTCTGATTGATATGATGGATTTGCTTTAGTTGTATTCTTTTTTTTTTAAGATATTTTATTTATTTATTTGACAGACAGAGATCACAAGTAGGCAGAGAGGCAGGCAGAGAGAGAGCGAGGGAAGCAGGC